>NC_133336.1:222073405-222125733 GCF_042186555.1 Aquarana catesbeiana | reverse complement strand
TGACCCCACCCCCAGACTCAACACTGTGATCTCTGACCCCACCCCCAAACTCAACACTGTGACCTCTGACCCCACCCCCAGACTCAACACCTGACCCCACCCCCAGACTCAACACTCTGACCTCTGACCCCACCCCAGACTCAACACTCTGACCCCACCCCCAGACTCAACACTCTGACCCCACCCCCAGACTCAACACCTGACCCCACCCCCAGACTCAACACCTGACCCCACCCCCAGACTCAACACTCTGACCTCTGACCCCACCCCCAGACTCAACACCTGACCCCACCCCCAGACTCATCACTCTGACCCCACCCCCAGACTCATCACTCTGACCCCACCCGCGGACTCAACACTCTGACCCCACCCCCGGACTCAACACTCTGACCCCACCCCCAGACTCAACACCTGACCCCACCCCCAGACTCAACACTCTGACCCCACTCCCGGACTCAACACTCTGACCCCACCCCCGGACTCAACACTCTGACCCCACCCCCAGACTCAACACCTGACCCCACCCCCGGACTCAACACTCTGACCCCACCCCCGGACTCAACACTCTGACCCCACCCCCTGACTCAACACCTGACCCCACCCCCAGACTCATCACTCTGATCCCACCCCCAGACTTATCACTCTGACCCCACCCCCGGACTCAACACTGTGACCCATCCCCCGGACTCATCACTCTGACCCCCACCCCCAGACTCAACACTCTGACCCCACCCCCAAACACTCTGACCCCACCCCCAGACTCAACACTCTGACCCCACCCCCAGACTCATCACTCTGACCCCACCCCCGGACTCAACACTCTGACCCCACCCCCAGACTCATCACTCTGACCCCACCCCCAGACTCAACACTCTGACCCCACCCCCGGACTCATCACTCTGACCCCACCCCCAGACTCAACAATCTGACCCCACCCCCGGACTCATCACTCTGACCCCACCCCCGGACTCAACACTCTGACCCCACCCCCGGACTCAACACTCTGACCCCACCCCCGGACTCATCACTCTGACCCCACCCCCAGACTCAACACCTGACCCCACCCCAAGACTTATCACTCTGACCCCACCCCCAGACTCAACACTCTGACCCCACCCCCAGACTCAACACTCTGACCCCATCCCCAGACTCATCACTCTGACCCCACCCCCGGACTCAACACTCTGACCCCACCCCCAGACTCAACACCTGACCCCACCCCCAGACTCATCACTCTGACCCCACCCCCAGACTCAACACTCTGACCCCACCCCCAGACTCAACACCTGACCCCACCCCCAGACTTATCACTCTGACCCCATCCCCAGACTCAACACCTGACCCCACCCCCAGACTTATCACTCTGACCCCACCCCCAGACTCAACACTCTGACCCCACCCCCAGACTCAACACTCTGACCCCACCCCCGGACTCAACACTGTGACCCATCCCCCGGACTCATCACTCTGACCCCACCCCCAGACTCAACACCTGACCCCACCCCCAGACTCATCACTCTGACCCCACCCCCAGACTCAACACTCTGATCCCACCCCCAGACTCAACACCTGACCCCACCCCCAGACTCAACACTCTGACCCCACCCCCAGACTCAACACTGTGATCTCTGACCCCACCCCCAAACTCAACACTGTGACCTCTGACCCCACCCCCAGACTCAACACCTGACCCCACCCCCAGACTCAACACCTGACCCCACCCCCAGACTCAACACTCTGACCCCACCCCCAGACTCAACACTCTGACCCCACCCCCAGACTCAACACTCTGACCCCACCCCCAGACTCAACACCTGACCCCACCCCCAGACTCAACACTCTGACCTCTGACCCCACCCCCAGACTCAACACTCTGACCCCACCCCCAGACTCAACACTCTGACCCCACCCCCAGACTCAACACTCTGACCCCACCCCAGATTAATCACTATGACCCCACCCCCAGACTCAACACCTGACCCCACCCCCAGACTCCACACTCTGACCCCACCCCCAGACTCAACACTCTGACCCCACCCCCAGACTCAACACTGTGATCTCTGACCCCACCCCCAAACTCAACACTGTGACCTCTGACCCCACCCCCAGACTCAACACCTGACCCCACCCCCAGACTCAACACTCTGACCTCTGACCCCACCCCCAGACTCAACACTCTGACCCCACCCCCAGACTCAACACCTGACCCCACCCCCAGACTCAACACTCTGACCTCTGACCCCACCCCCAGACTCAACACTCTGACCTCTGACTCCACCCCCAGACTCAACACTCTGACCCCACCCCCAGACTCAACACTCTGACCCCACCCCCAGACTCAACACTCTGACCCCACCCCCAGACTCAACACTGTGACCCCACCCCCAGACTCAACACCGTGACCCCACCCCCAGACTTATCACTGTGACCCCACCCCCAGACTCAACACTCTGACCCCGCCCCCCAGACTCAACACTCTGACCCCGCCCCCCAGACTCAACACTCTGACCCCGCCCCCAGACTCAACACTCTGACCCCGCCCCCAGACTCAACACTCTGACCCCACCCCCGGACTCATCACTCTGACCCCACCCCCGGACTCAACACTCTGACCCCACCCCCGGACTCAACACTCTGACCCCACCCCCGGACTCATCACTCTGACCCCACCCCCAGACTCAACACCTGACCCCACCCCCAGACTTATCACTCTGACCCCACCCCCAGACTCAACACTCTGACCCTACCCCCAGACTCAACACTCTGACCCCACCCCCAGACTCATCACTCTGACCCCACCCCCGGACTCAACACTCTGACCCCACCCCCGGACTCAACACTCTGACCCCACCCCCGGACTCAACACCTGACCCCACCCCCAGACTCATCACTCTGACCCCACCCCCAGACTCAACACTCTGACCCCACCCCCAGACTCAACACCTGACCCCACCCCCAGACTTATCACTCTGACCCCACCCCCGGACTCAACACTGTGACCCATCCCCCGGACTCATCACTCTGACCCCACCCCCAGACTCAACACTCTGACCCCACCCCCAGACTCAACACCTGACCCCACCCCCAGACTTATCACTCTGACCCCACCCCCGGACTCAACACTGTGACCCATCCCCCGGACTCATCACTCTGACCCCACCCCCAGACCCATCACTCTGACCCCACCCCCAGACTTATCACTCTGACCCCATCCCCAGACTCAACACCTGACCCCACCCCCAGACTTATCACTCTGACCCCATCCCCAGACTCAACACCTGACCCCACCCCCAGACTTATCACTCTGACCCCACCCCCAGACTCAACACTATGACCCCACCCCCAGACTCAACACTCTGACCCCACCCCCAGACTCAACACTGTGACCCATCCCCCGGACTCATCACTCTGACCCCACCCCCAGACTCAACACCTGACCCCACCCCCAGACTCATCACTCTGACCCCACCCCCAGACTCAACACTCTGATCCCACCCCCAGACTCAACACCTGACCCCACCCCCAGACTCAACACTCTGACCCCACCCCCAGACTCAACACTCTGACCCCACCCCCAGACTCAACACTGTGATCTCTGACCCCACCCCCAAACTCAACACTGTGACCTCTGACCCCACCCCCAGACTCAACACCTGACCCCACCCCCAGACTCAACACTCTGACCTCTGACCCCACCCCCAGACTCAACACTCTGACCCCACCCCCAGACTCAACACTCTGACCCCACCCCCAGACTCAACACCTGACCCCACCCCCAGACTCAACACCTGACCCCACCCCCAGACTCAACACTCTGACCTCTGACCCCACCCCCAGACTCAACACTCTGACCTCTGACTCCACCCCCAGACTCAACACTCTGACCCCACCCCCAGACTCAACACTCTGACCCCACCCCCAGACTCAACACTCTGACCCCACCCCAGATTAATCACTATGACCCCACCCCCAGACTCAACACCTGACCCCACCCCCAGACTCAACACTCTGACCCCACCCCCAGACTCAACACTCTGACCCCACCCCCAGACTCAACACTGTGATCTCTGACCCCACCCCCAAACTCAACACTGTGACCTCTGACCCCACCCCCAGACTCAACACCTGACCCCACCCCCAGACTCAACACTCTGACCTCTGACCCCACCCCCAGACTCAACACTCTGACCCCACCCCCAGACTCAACACCTGACCCCACCCCCAGACTCAACACTCTGACCTCTGACCCCACCCCCAGACTCAACACTCTGACCTCTGACTCCACCCCCAGACTCAACACTCTGACCCCACCCCCAGACTCAACACTCTGACCCCACCCCCAGACTCAACACTCTGACCCCACCCCCAGACTCAACACTGTGACCCCACCCCCAGACTCAACACCGTGACCCCACCCCCAGACTTATCACTGTGACCCCACCCCCAGACTCAACACTCTGACCCCGCCCCCCAGACTCAACACTCTGACCCCGCCCCCCAGACTCAACACTCTGACCCCGCCCCCCAGACTCAACACTCTGACCCCGCCCCCAGACTCAACACTCTGACCCCGCCCCCAGACTCAACACTCTGACCCCACCCCCAGACTCAACACTCTGACCCCACCCCCAGACTCAACACTCTGACCCCACCCCAGATTAATCACTATGACCCCACCCCCAGACTCAACACCTGACCCCACCCCCAGACTCAACACTCTGACCCCACCCCCAGACTCAACACTCTGACCCCACCCCCAAACTCAACACTCTGACCCCACCCCAGATTAATCACTATGACCCCACCCCCAGACTCAACACCTGACCCCACCCCCAGACTCATCAATCTGACCCCACCCCCAGACTCAACACTCTGATCCCACCCCCAGACTCAACACCTGACCACACCCCCAGACTCAACACTCTGACCCCACCCCCAGACTCAACACTCTGACCCCACCCCCAGACTCAACACTGTGATCTCTGACCCCACCCCCAAACTCAACACTGTGACCTCTGACCCCACCCCCAGACTCAACACCTGACCCCACCCCCAGACTCAACACTCTGACCTCTGACCCCACCCCCAGACTCAACACTCTGACCCCACCCCCAGACTCAACACTCTGACCCCACCCCCAGACTCAACACCTGACCCCACCCCCAGACTCAACACCTGACCCCACCCCCAGACTCAACACTCTGACCTCTGACCCCACCCCCAGACTCAACACTCTGACCTCTGACCCCACCCCCAGACTCAACACTCTGACCTCTGACTCCACCCCCAGACTCAACACTCTGACCCCACCCCCAGACTCAACACTCTGACCCCACCCCCAGACTCAACACTCTGACCCCACCCCAGATTAATCACTATGACCCCACCCCCAGACTCAACACCTGACCCCACCCCCAGACTCAACACTCTGACCCCACCCCCAGACTCAACACTCTGACCCCACCCCCAGACTCAACACTGTGATCTCTGACCCCACCCCCAAACTCAACACTGTGACCTCTGACCCCACCCCCAGACTCAACACCTGACCCCACCCCCAGACTCAACACTCTGACCTCTGACCCCACCCCCAGACTCAACACTCTGACCCCACCCCCAGACTCAACACCTGACCCCACCCCCAGACTCAACACTCTGACCTCTGACTCCACCTCCAGACTCAACACTCTGACCTCTGACTCCACCCCCAGACTCAACACTCTGACCCCACCCCCAGACTCAACACTCTGACCCCACCCCCAGACTCAATACTCTGACCCCACCCCCAGACTCAACACTGTGACCCCACCCCCAGACTCAACACCGTGACCCCACCCCCAGACTTATCACTGTGACCCCACCCCCAGACTCAACACTCTGACCCCGCCCCCCAGACTCAACACTCTGACCCCGCCCACAAGACTCAACACTCTGACCCCGCCCCCCAGACTCAACACTCTGACCCCGCCCCCAGACTCAACACTCTGACCCCACCCCCAGACTCAACACTCTGACCCCACCCCCAGACTCAACACTCTGACCCCACCCCCAGACTCAACACTCTGACCCCACCCCCAGACTCAACACTCTGACCCCACCCCCAGACTCAACACTCTGACCCCACCCCCAGACTCAACACTCTGACCCCGCCCCCAGACTCAACACTCTGACCCCACCCCCAGACTCAACACTCTGACCCCACCCCCAGACTCAACACTCTGACCCCACCCCCAGACTCAACACTCTGACCCCACCCCCGGACTCAACACTCTGACCACACCCCCAGACTCAACACTGTGGGGGTCATGCTGATTCTCTGATGAAATATTAAAGCCTCCACTCCTGACCCCAGAGTCACCCCCTGACCTCTGACCACCCATATGGGGGATTGTGGAGATGCTGTGCCCAAGAGCTTGCAATCTACAATCCTTACCACTCAGGGCGGAGCTACAAAGGGCATGGTGGGACTTGTAGTTCTCCCTATAGAGATACTGATAATGGTAATATATAATATTACATTGTATACATTATATTACTATTATCTGGCTCTCAGACAATGCTGGGATTGATAGCCCCGCCCCTGATTACACTGATTGGTGCTTTGGTGACTGGGTGTGTTCCCCTTTAAGAGAGAGGCGTGGCCTCCATACTCCACCGCTCGCCAACCACCCTTGAATGTTGTGACACGGCGCAGCCGCCCCTGTTTGGCGCCCTCAGCGCTCCAACCAATCGCTATTCAGTTACCAGGCAGAGGTCGGATTATTATCCAATGAGGGCACAGGAATATTGTGTTTCCGGGGAAGAGCGATTCTGAAAGCCAATCAGAAATCCAGCAAAGGTGAGGGGTGGTGGCGGCGGCGGCCAATCAGAACAGCGGAGAGTGCGGAGGCTCCGTAGCGGCGGTAGGTGATTCCCGGGAATGGCGCTACTGGCCGGGGGGTCACTGGGAGAGCAGAGCGGCCCCTCCACGCCCCCCTGTGGGAGGGGCTACCCGAGAGGCACCAAACCCCGCCCACTCATGGGCTGACAGCGGGCTGAGGGTCAGAAATCACATGAGAGAGGAACCGGGTGATGTGTGAGGAGAGAACACCCGCCAAACACTTCTTTGGGGTCACCAGACACTTCTATCCATGTGTGGGGTCAACAGACACCTCTATGGGGTCACCAGACACGGGGCGTCCTCATGTGTGGGGTCACTAGACACGGGGCGTCCTCATGTGTGGGGTCACCAGACGTCGGGCGTCCTCATGTGTGGGGTCACCAGACACTTCTATCCATCTGTGGGGTCAGCAGACACGGGGCGTCCTCATGTGTGGGGTCACCAGACACTTCTATCCATCTGTGGGGTCACCAGACGCGGGGCGTCCTCATGTGTGGGGTCACCAGACACCTCTATCCATGTGTGGGGTCACCAGACACGGGGCGTCCTCATGTGTGGGGTCACCAGACACGGGGCGTCCTCATGTGTGGGGTCACCAGACGCTGGGCGTCTTCATGTGTGGGGTCATCAGACACGGGGCGTCCTCATGTGTGGGGTCACCAGATGCCGGGCGTCCTCATGTGTGGGGTCACCAGACGCTGGGTGTCTTCATGTGTGGGGTCATCAGACACGGGGCGTCCTCATGTGTGGGGTCATCAGACACGGGGCGTCCTCATGTGTGGGGTCACCAGACACCTCTATGGGGTCACCAGACGTCTCCATGTGTGGGGTCAGCAGACACGGGGCGTCCTCATGTGTGGGGTCACCAGACGTCTCCATGTGTGGGGTCTCCAGACGTCTCCATGTGTGGGGTCACCAGACGTCTCCATGTGTGGGGTCACCAGACGTCTCCATGTGTGGGGTCACCAGACGCCTCTATTGGGTCACCAGACGTCTCCATGTGTGGGGTCACCAGACGCCTCTATGGGGTCACCAGACATCTCCATGTGTGGGGTCAGCAGACACGGGGCGTCCTCATGTGTGGGGTCACCAGACGTCTCCATGTGTGGGGTCACCAGACGTCTCCATGTGTGGGGTCAGCAGACACGGGACGTCTCCATGTGTGGGGTCACCAGACGTCTCCATGTGTGGGGTCACCAGACGCCTCTATGGGGTCACCAGACGTCTCCATGTGTGGGGTCACCAGACGCCTCTATGGGGTCACCAGACGTCTCCATGTGTGGGGTCACCAGACGTCTCCATGTGTGGGGTCACCAGACGCCTCTATGGGGTCACCAGACATCTCCATGTGTGGGGTCAGCAGACACGGGGCGTCCTCATGTGTGGGGTCACCAGACGTCTCCACGTGTAGGGTCAGCAGACACGGGGCGTCCTCATGTGTGGGGTCACCAGACGTCTCCATGTGTGGGGTCACCAGACGTCTCCATGTGTGGGGTCAGCAGACACGGGACGTCTCCATGTGTGGGGTCACCAGACGTCTCCATGTGTGGGGTCACCAGACGCCTCTATGGGGTCACCAGACATCTCCATGTGTGGGGTCAGCAGACACGGGGCGTCCTCATGTGTGGGGTCACCAGACGTCTCCATGTGTGGGGTCACCAGACGTCTCCATGTGTGGGGTCAGCAGACACGGGACGTCTCCATGTGTGGGGTCACCAGACGTCTCCATGTGTGGGGTCACCAGACGCCTCTATGGGGTCACCAGACGTCTCCATGTGTGGGGTCACCAGACGCCTCTATGGGGTCACCAGACGTCTCCATGTGTGGGGTCACCAGACGTCTCCATGTGTGGGGTCACCAGACGCCTCTATGGGGTCACCAGACATCTCCATGTGTGGGGTCAGCAGACACGGGGCGTCCTCATGTGTGGGGTCACCAGACGTCTCCACGTGTAGGGTCAGCAGACACGGGGCGTCCTCATGTGTGGGGTCACCAGACGTCTCCATGTGTGGGGTCACCAGACGTCTCCATGTGTGGGGTCAGCAGACACGGGACGTCTCCATGTGTGGGGTCACCAGACGTCTCCATGTGTGGGGTCACCAGACGCCTCTATGGGGTCACCAGACGTCTCCATGTGTGGGGTCACCAGACGCCTCTATGGGGTCACCAGACGTCTCCATGTGTGGGGTCACCAGACGTCTCCATGTGTGGGGTCACCAGACGCCTCTATGGGGTCACCAGACATCTCCATGTGTGGGGTCAGCAGACACGGGGCGTCCTCATGTGTGGGGTCACCAGACGTCTCCACGTGTAGGGTCAGCAGACACGGGGCGTCCTCATGTGTGGGGTCACCAGACGTCTCCATGTGTGGGGTCACCAGACGTCTCCATGTGTGGGGTCACCAGACGCCTCTATGGGGTCACCAGACGTCTCCATGTGTGGGGTCACCAGACGCCTCTATGGGGTCACCAGACGTCTCCATGTGTGGGGTCAGCAGACACGGGACGTCTCCATGTGTGGGGTCACCAGACGTCTCCATGTGTGGGGTCACCAGACGTCTCCATGTGTGGGGTCAGCAGACACGGGGCGTCCTCATGTGTGGGGTCACCAGACGTCTCCATGTGTGGGGTCACCAGACGCCTCTATGGGGTCACCAGACGTCTCCATGTGTGGGGTCACCAGACGCCTCTATGGGGTCACCAGACGTCTCCATGTGTGGGGTCAGCAGACATCTCCATGTGTGGGGTCACCAGACGCCTCTATTGGGTCACCAGACGCCGGACGTTCTCATGTGGGGAGGGGTTGTGAGGGGAATGGTTGTGATGCAGGGAGTAGGAAGGGGAGGGGTTGTGGGGAGGGGGAGGGGCTATGATAGTGGGGGGCTGTGATCTGGGGAAGGGGAGGGGCTGTTATGTGATTACTCTGGATGATGGATAGGCAATAGTGAGGGGGAGGAGTTTATACAAGCTGATTATTGTTAATAAAGGGATGTGTGTGTTTTTTTTTTTATCAAACTTTCTTTATAAAAGTAGATCAGGACACCCTCCTCCACCTCCTCTGTACTCTGTATGATGAGCGCTGTGTCGGCACCCCCTAACATAGGACAGGCAGAGGTCACACTGACTGCAGAGCTCCACCAATGGCAGATCAGGGGTGGGTCCTCCCCATTAGCACAGCGCCATAAACTGGTGCCTCTTCTGCCTGGTCCTGGCACTGACCAGAACAATATACCAAGGGGAATGACAGGGGCAAATCGGGGGGAGGGAGAGGTATGGCGGGGTAATAAGGAGGAAGATGAGAAGCACAATGATATGGGGAAGGGTGTTAAGGGGGGGGGGGGTGATGAGGACAGCAGAGGGTGTACTGTGCACGGAGTGACTGTGGTGTCCCCGGCAGGTCCGGCACGCTGGAGGGGATGGCAGAGGACGCGCTCTATGAAAAGATCTTGAAGAAAGGCGGACTGACGGCGGGAGAATCGCAGGAGGAGACCGAACCCATCAACCTTCTGCAGAAACTGCGCAGCCGCATCACGTGAGACTCCTCCCACTCTGTGTACTGCCTGACCCCTCCCCTCTGTACTGGGAGCAGCACTGGGCCACTGAGCTTACACTCTTACCACATGATCGAGTCTGTCTATCATGTGGGCGGAGCCTGGCCCAGGAGCTTGCACTCAGTGCCGGTATGGGGAATATGTTTGTTGTGTAGTAATGATGATATCTCAGGGGGGAACACTTTCTTATCTCTGATTTGGTTTTTATTTTCTATCAACAGGAAAGCCGTGCAAACAAAAGTGGACGGTATACTGGTACTGAACCTTGTGTGACCTCTGACCCTGAACCCCCTGACCCAAAACCTGACTGTATTCATGACCCAAAACCTGACTATTCATGACCTCTAACCCTGAACCCCCTGACCCAAAACCTGACTGTAGTCATGACCCCTGACCCAAAACCTGACTGTAGTCATGACCTCTGACCCTGAACTCCTGACCCAAAACCTGACTGTAGTCATGACCCCTGACCCAAAACCTGACTATTCATGACCTCTGACCCTGAACTCCTGACCCAAAACCTGACTGTATTCATGACCCCTGACCCAAAACCTGACTGTATTCATGACCCCTGACCCAAAACCTGACTGTAGTCGTGACCCCTGAGCCAAAACCTGACTGTAGTCGTGACCCCTGAGCCAAAACCTGACTGTAGTCGTGACCCCTGAGCCCCTGGCTATGCCAACCCTAACCTTATTCCCTGACTGTGTGACCCCCTGACCCTTAACCCTGTCAACTCTCTAACCTTATACAATGATTGTACTCATGTCCTTTGACCCCAAACCCTGGCTGTGTGACCTCTGACCCTGAACCCCGGATGTGTGGCTTCAGAATCCTGGCTGTATGGGTGACCTCTGACCCTAATTCCTGGCTGACTGTGTGACATTTGACCCTGACCTCAACCCCTTACTGTATTTATGACCCCTCGCTGCATGTGTGACCTCCTTACTTTGAATTTGCACCTGAGTGATAGCTGTATATCTGACCCTCGTATACCTGTTTGTGACCCCCAAACTCTCCCTGTATGTCCTATTTCCCCCCTTCACCTGTCCGCCCTCTGACCCTCTCGGTGTCACCCTGCAGGGGGATGTCCAGAAGTTGTCTGACTATGACAAGCTGTACCTGTACCTCCAGCTGCCGCCCGGCCCCAGCAGCCCCGACAAAAGGTATTGTCACCCCCCCAGAACACCCCGTACAGGCTTTAGCCGTGTTCACTTTGCTGCTATTAAAGAGAACCTGTCACTGCGGTTCCTCTATTACCAACCACAGGCTTTCCTATGGAAGGGTTATGCTGCGTACACACGATCCGAATTTCCGACAACAAAAATTTGAGATCTGGATCTCAAATTTTCCGACAACAAAATCCGTTCTCGTAAATTCCGATCGTGTGTACACAATTCCGACACACAAAGTTCCACGCATGCTCGGAATCGAGCAGAAGAGTCGCACTGGCTATTCAACTTAATTTTTCTAGTCCCGTCGTACGGCTTGTACGTCACCGCGATCTTGACATTCGAAATTCCCGACAAGATTTGTGTGACCGTGTGTAAGCAGGACAAGTTTGAGCCAACATCCGTCGGAAAAAAAAAAAACACGGTTTGGTTGTCGGAAATTCCGATCGTCTGTACGCGGAATTACAGCGCCTTAAAAAAGTATTCATACCCCTTGACATTCTCCACATTTAGTCATGTTACACCCAAAGACGTAAATGTATTTTATTGGGATTTTATGTGACAATTATGTGACACTTTGTGTTGGTCTATCACATAAAATCCCAATAAAATACATTACATTGTAACATGAAAAAATGTGGGAAATTTCAAGGGGTATGAATACTTTTCAAGGCACTGTATAAAATAAAGTGAATAATAAAAAATATTATTATTTAGTCTCTTGTGTGTGTATATATATTTTAATAATATAAATTAAAGTGATTATTACTTTATATTTTGTTAATAAATAAAGAGCTTAATATTATAAATCACTTTATTTTTATATAGAAATTATTTTCATAATTTAAAAGAAAATAAATTTTATATTTAATAGTAATTATTATGAATATTATATAAAAATATTTTGTAAAATAAAATATAAATATAAAATATTTTCTGTTCTTAAAATAATAAAGTGATTTATAATATATAATTGACAGAGATTGAAGCTGAGTTTACTTTCACTTTCCTATCTCCTCTGGAGATCCAGGTACAAAACTACAGAGAGAGATCAGAGAGAGAGACAACAGAGAGAGCCGTCGGCGGCTGAACATCCCGACGCCCATCTTGGTACACCCTGCACTCGGCTGTAGTAAGCCAGCAGCGGACATCTTGTTACACCCAGCCCATATAGTTCGAGCTGGGTGTAACAAGATGTCTGCTGCTGCTTACTGCGGCAGGGTGTACCAAGATGGGCGCCACATTACAGCATTTCAAAAATAAATCCTTTCCTCATGTCACTTATTGCTGCATTTCAGTGCCAGCCACCTGTCAGTGCCCATAAGTGCCGTCTGTCAGTGCCAGCCACTTGTCAGTGCCACCTATCCGTGCCCATCAGTCAAACTGTCACATGACATTAAAAAAAAAAAAAGTATCGGTAATCGTTATCAGAGAGTACTGGGAAAAAAAGTATCGGTACTTGTACTCGGTCTTAAAAAAGTGGTACCGGGACATCCCTAATTATAGTTATTATTGATAATATTAATCACTTTGTGTTGGTCTATCACATAAAATCCCAATAAAATACATTTTACGTTTTTTGGTTGTAACACAAAATGTGGGAAATTTCAAGGGGTATGAATACTTTTTCAAGCTGCTGTATATTTGCCTCCATCTTTATCTTTACCTTCTTCAAGTCTGACTCTGGGGGAGGTGGGTGGCGGGGGGGGGTGTATGGTGATCACTGGAAGCCCTGACACCCGCTGCCCCAATGGTGATGTGACACGCTGTGTACCAGCTCCTGAATCTGCATAGCGGTATCAGAGAAGAGTCTTATGAGGGTCGTCTGACCTCAGGTGACCTTTCACCCTTCTCGGAGTGTGAAGAGGAGGGATGTACATGACAATTGGCCATCCTTGGGGGGGGGGGGGGGGGTGGACAGGACTATTCTTTATGGGCTGTGCCAGTGATCCCCAATTACCCCCCCTTCCAATTTATGTTGGGTTAATAATTGGCTCCTCCCTCTCCTCCCCTCCTCCCATGTATGTTGGGGTAATAATTGGCTCCTCCCTCTCCCCTCCTTCTCCCATGTATGTTGGGGTAATAATTGGCTCCTCCCTCTCCCCTCCTCCTCCCATGTATGTTGGGGTAATAATTGGCTCCTCAATCTCCCCCCCTCCTCCCATGTATGTTGGGTTAATAATTGGCTCCTCCCTCTCCCCCCCTCCTCCCATGTATGTTGGGGTAATAATTGGCTCCTCCCTCTCCCATGTATGTTGGGGTAATAATTGGCTCCTCCCTCTCCCCTCCTCCTCCCATGTATGTTGGGGTAATAATTGGCTCCTCCCTCTCCCCTCCTCCTCCCATGTATGTTGGGGTAATAGATGGCTCCTCCCTCTCCCTTCCTTCTCCCATGTATGTTGGGGTAATAATTGGCTCCTCCCTCTCCCCTCCTCCTCCCATGTATGTTGGGGTAATAATTGGCTCCTCCCTCTCCCTTCCTTCTCCCATGTATGTTGGGGTAATAATTGGCTCCTCCCTCTCCCTTCCTCCTCCCATGTATGTTGGGGTAATAATTGGCTCCTCCTTCTCCCCCCCCTCCTCCCATGTATGTTGGGGTAATAATTGGCTCCTCCCTCTCCCCTCCTCCTCCCATGTATGTTGGGGTAATAATTGGCTCCTCCCTCTCCCCTCCTCCTCCCATGTATGTTGGGGTAATAATTGGCTCCTCCCTCTCCCCTCCTCCTCCGTACAGCCTGGATGTAGGATGTGTGACCACGGCGGAGCACATGCACGCCTGTACGTGGATCCGGAACCACCTGGAGGAGCACACCGACACCTGCCTGCCCAAACAGGATGTCTACGATGCTTATAAGTGAGTGAGGGGGGGCGGGGTCATAGGTCCCTGAGACCAAGGGGGGAGGGGGATCTAACCAATCACGTCTTATGTCACGTCTTTGTGTCTCTCTCTCTACATAGGCGATACTGCGACAACCTCTGCGGGCGGCCGCTCAGCGTGGCCAACTTCGGGAAGATCATTCGGGAGATCTTCCCCAATATAAAGGCGAGGAGGCTGGGGGGACGCGGCCAGTCCAAATATCCTTCTGTGTGTGTGTGGGAGACCCAAGAAGAGAACCGGAACTGAGGTCTGGGGGCACAGAGGATGGGGGGGGGACATTTTCCGGCGCACCGCTGACTTCCTGCCGGTATTCTCCAGGAATTGGGGTATCCTGGGCCAGCATGGGACGGTGTGCCCCGACATGCCAAAGAGGGAGCAAGGCTGATCGACCGCACTGCTAGCCGGGGAACTGTAGGTGTGGGAGGAGCTTGGGTTCTGATTGCCAGGCCAATGAGCTGCGGAAGGGGGGGATCCTCTACCTGAAGCTCATTGGCTGACAAATGTTTTATTGGAGTCAAAGCCAGAATATTGTAGAGTCTCCTTAACCAATGAAACGTATTGCTACAGCGGCCTGCGGAGGAAGAGTATGGTGAGCATGCCGCCCCTGCCCAGCCTGGACCTGAAGATGACAGAAAGTGTAAGTGCAAGTCTACCTCCTCCTCTCTGCACCCGCCTCGCTCCTCCTCTCTGCACCCGCCTCGCCCCTCCTTCCTGTGCAGGCCTCGCTCCTCCTTCGTGCACCCACCTCGCTCCTGTTTCATGCCCCCACCTCGCTCCTCGCTCTTTTTTTCCTGCACCCACCCCACCTCCCTCCTCCTTCCTGCACCTACCTCACAGCTTCATACTCCATGCTCCTCCGTTTTCCTTGCTCATGTTTCCTCCACTGCCCTCGTCCTTCCATCCTCCTCGCTCCCCTCCTTTTCTTCCCCCTTCTAACTCACTCCTCCATTCTTCTCTTTGCTCCTCTAACTTCCTTGCTACCCTTTTCTGCCTCCTCCTCATTCCTCCATCCCTCTTCTTCTCCACCCCTTGCTACCCTCTTCCTCCACCCTCTTTTGTATTTCTTTCCTTCGCCCTCCACACTCTTCCATCCTACTTGTTCGTCCTTCATCTTTCCCCTCTATGATTGCTTCTCCATCCTCCTTTCTCCACTGTTATTTGGCCGATAGCCTCCTTTGCTCCCTTTTCTCAATCCTTCCTCTTTCTTCACCCTCCTTGATCCTCCTCACTCCTCTTTTTTTCTTTCTCCATGTCCTTCCTTCCTTCCTTCCTTCCTTCCTTCCTTCCTTCCTTCCTTCCTTCCTTCCTTCCTTCCTTCCTTCCTTCCTTCCTTCCTTCCTTCCTTCCTTCCTTCCTTCCTTCCTTCTTGCTCTTTCCTTCCTCGTCCTTAATCCCCCTCCTTGCTCTGCAATCCTCCTCCTTTCTCTTCCCCAATTCCTCCCCCTTCCTCCTTAATCATCCTCATTCTTCTTTTCTTCTTCCTCCACCTTCCTCTCTCTTCATCCTCTATCCTCCATGCTTTGCCTTCCTACCTCCTCCTTCCTCTTTCCCAATTCCTCCTCCTTGATCTTCCTATTACACCTTCCCTTCTCTTCACCCTCCTTGCACTTCATTCCTCCACCTTCCTACCTACTCCTTCCTCTTCTTCCTCTATCCTCTTCCTAAATCCTTTGCAATCCTCCTTTCTCTTCCCCAATTCCTCCTCCTTTCTCCTTGATCCTCCTCACTCCTCATTTCTTTCTCTTAAACCTTCATCCTCCATGCTCCTCCTTCCTTCCATAATCCCTCTTCCTTCCTCAATCCTTCTTCTTTCCTCAATCTTCCTCATTCCTCTTCCTCAATATTCCTCATTCCTCGATCCGCCTCATTCCTCCTCAATCCTCTTCCTCAACCCTCCTCATTGCCCTGCCTCCATCCTCCTCATTGCCCTGCCTCCATCCTCCTCGCTCTTCCTTCACCTTCTCATCTCTTGCCCATCATACATCCATCTGATGATCCCCTCTCCTCCTCGTTCAGTCGGAGCTGACAGATCTGGTCCAGTCATACAATAACGACGTGATAAATGCCTCCTGCGCTCTGATCTGTAATTGGGCGGAGAAGATCCTGAAGCGATCGTTCAACAACGTGGTGGAAGTGGCCCAATTCCTGATCCAACAGCACATCATTAACCCCCGCAGCGCCAATGCCGAGCTTGTCCTCTCCATGGTCCTGTCAGGTGAGAATACATGCCAACACACCCTCTCTTCCCTCCTCGCTCATTCCTCAGTCTTTACTCCTCTCTTTTTTTTTTTTTTTTTTCCTCTTCATCGGAGCAGAAAACTCTCAGAGCGGTGGGCAGAAACTACAGAAGCAGCCGGCAGATGTGCCCGGGACAAAGAGGCCCCCATCCCCCGATAACAGCGCGGCAGACAATAAGGTGAGCACTGTGGGTGGGGGGGGGGTAATATACATGGCCCAAATACATAAATGTGGATTGTTTAACCTGCCAATGTATTTGTCATTTTGTTTGGACGGTCCTGTGATTTTACACACCACAGCAAGGTTGGTGGCTCCACCATTTCCTGGATTTGGTTTACACCTTCCTGTTAGGCCCTTTTGCTCACTCAGCAATAAAAAGACATGTGATTGGGCCATTCATTGTGGGTGGAGCCCTGACACAGGAAGCTGTAAAGCTGAGATAGGAAGCAGCCTGGTCACCTTTTGGTGGTGTGTGGTCCGCAAGACTAGCTGAATACCTTCTCTTCTTCCTTCTTTTTCTCTTCCTCCTTTGCCTTGTCTTCCTCTTCCTCCTTTGCCTTGTCTTCCTCTTCCTCCTTTGCCTTGTCTTCCTCTTCCTCCTTTGCCTTGTCTTCCTCTTCCTCCTTTGCCTTTGTCTTCCTCTTCCTCCTTTGCCTTTGTCTTCCTCTTCCTCCTTTGCCTTTGCCTTCCTCTTTCTCCTTTTCCTTTTTCTTCCTTTTTCCTCTTCTTCCTTTTTCCTCTTCCTGCCTTTTTCCTTTTCCTCTTCCCCTTCTTCCTTTTTTCGTTTCTTTTTCCTCTTCTTTCTTTTTCCTCTTCATCTTCCCCGTCCTCCTTTTCCTCCTCCTCTATCCTCCTCCCTTCTTCTTCCTCACTCCTCGTTACGGAACTATAGTAAACTCAACCCTCACTTTTTTTTATTTTTAGAACAAGAAGTCGCCCCCCAATACGCACCCGGTCAGCCCCCCGCAGGTGAAGAAGCGCCCCCCCGAGCCTCAGAAGGCAGCCAGCAGCCCCCGGGTGGACGCCTTGGTCGCCAAGCTTCCGGTCCTCCGGCCCCGCCTCCCCACAGAAGAAAAGTTCATCAGTTCCAGCCCGCCGGTCCGATTCCCCCCTCCCGTCCTGGCTTCCAATATCATCCCTGGGCACGTGAAGGTGTCCCCTTTGCCGTTCGCCGCCGTTCCGCCGGTAGTGCCCCTGGCGGTCACGGCGGGGGTGAACGGGACGGGGTTGGTCCCTCAGCCGGTGGCCCAGCCCGTCATCAGTATGATCCTTCCCGACATGGTCAACTTGGAGCCGCACGCCCTTCCAAAAGCCAACCAGAACGGCATCAAAGAGCTGGCGGGCGGCTCGGGCGCCGAGAACAAAGCGGCCAAACGGCTCGCGGCCTCCCCGGAGGAGGGACAGTCGAAAAGAAAGCGGGGTCGCCCGCGGAAGGTGGACACTCAACCTAACCTCGGCAAAGGGCCATCAACGTCTACGGCACAGCCGGGGAGGATGGCGGGCGAAATCCCCGGCACGACGCAAATTAGAGACAATGCCCAGGACCTTGTCGGCTCCTCTGCCCCACCGGACGCCGTCACACAAGGAGACGACACCGCAGTGCCGCTGGCTACCGGAGAAGAGATCCTGCAATGTCAGCTGGAGGCGCCAGAGGTGCCACAGCTCACGCCGCTTTCTCCTGGCCAAGCCGAGACAACCCAGTCCACCCCCGAGGCCAGGAGGGCGGACGTCGTGCCGAACCAGGTCAGCGTCATCCAAGATGGCCGACAGAGCCTGGTTCAGTGGAGCGTACGGACTGCAGAGCAGAGGAGTAGCAGAGAGGAAGGGTTTGCGCCGGAAGAATTGGAATGGGACACGATCCAAGTGGATTGACGGACTCCTCCTCCCCTTCGCATGTATCCCTGAGCAGGAACAGTTCCGCCCTTCCCCCTCCCCCCCCCCCCCCCTCCACACCACCACCCCCTGGCCAACCTGGGAGGACCCTGCGTCCAGGAAAG
The DNA here is from genome assembly GCF_042186555.1 of Aquarana catesbeiana. Lineage (NCBI taxonomy): Eukaryota > Metazoa > Chordata > Amphibia > Anura > Ranidae > Aquarana > Aquarana catesbeiana. Next base: position 222,107,018 of record NC_133336.1, on the reverse strand, counting down.
GACACAGACGTCTACCATTCCGCCAGGGGATTGGACGCAGGAAAAGAGCCATAGCCGCCCCCCCCCCCCCCTGTTTATGATATATTGATAGGTTTTCAGATGACATCATCACATTTCTACCAGTGGAGCGTAATGGACTCGGTGACACTCCCAGCGTACGCCCCTCCCCCTCATTGTTTGTATCATATGTCAGCCCTTCACACTTCGATAAAAGGAAAATTTCTTACAAAGCAGATGTGGGTGGAGTCTTTCTTGTGGCCCTTCCTGGGAAATGGCCAGGATCCATCAGATTATTATTGCTCTCTGTGTCCTCATTTATTGGGCTGGTGTCACTGGGACAGGAAGTGAAGTGAGATCGCCCCCCACCCCCCCAATGGGCACATAGACAGCAATAATAAACTGGACAGAGGTTCTCACTTGCTCGATCCAAAGACATAAAAAAAAGGGGGTGGGGCAGTGTGGCGGGGCTCCAGCGTGGGGCAGTGTGGCGGGGCTCCAGCGTGGGGCAGTGTGGCGGGGCTCCAGCGTGGGGCAGTGTGGCGGGGCTCCAGCGTGTGACGGGGCTCCAGCGTGGGGCAGTGTGGAGGGGCTCCAGCGTGGGGCAGTGTGGAGGGGCTCCAGCATGGGGCAGTGTGGAGGGGCTCCAGCATGGGGCAGTGTGATGGGGCAGTGTGGAGGGGATCCAGCATATGGGACAGTGTGGCGGGGCTCCAGCGTGGGGCAGTGTGGAGGGGCTCCAGCGTGGGGCAGTGTGGAGGGGCTCCAGCGTGGGGCAGTGTGGCGGGGCTCCAGCGTGGGGCAGTGTGGCGGGGCTCCAGCGTGGGGCAGTGTGGCGGGGCTCCAGCGTGGGGCAGTGTGGCGGGGCTCCAGCATATGGGACAGTGTGGCGGGGCTCCAGCATATGGGACAGTGTGGCGGGGCTCCAGCATATGGGACAGTGTGGCGGGGCTCCAGCATATGGGACAGTGTGGCGGGGCTCCAGCATATGGGACAGTGTGGCGGGGCTCCAGCATATGGGACAGTGTGGCGGGGCTCCAGCATATGGGACAGTGTGGCGGGCCTCCAGCATATGGGACAGTGTGGCGGGCCTCCAGCATATGGGACAGTGTGGCGGGCCTCCAGCATATGGGACAGTGTGGCGGGCCTCCAGCATATGGGACAGTGTGGCGGGCCTCCAGCATATGGCACAGTATGGCGGGGCTCCAGCATGGGACTGTGATGGGGCACTGTGGAGGGGCTCCAGCATGGGACAGTGTGGCGGGGCTCCAGCATATGGGACAGTGTGGTGGGGCTCCAGCATATGGGACAGTGTGGCGGGGCTCCAGCATATGGGACAGTGTGGCGGGGCTCCAGCATATGGGACAGTGTGGCGGGGCTCCAGCATATGGGACAGTGTGGCGGGGCTCCAGCATATGGGACAGTGTGGCGGGGCTCCAGCATATGGGACAGTGTGGCGGGGCTCCAGCATATGGGACAGTGTGGCGGGGCTGCAGCATATGGGACAGTGTGGCGGGGCTGCAGCATATGGGACAGTGTGGCGGGGCTGCAGCATATGGGACAGTGTGGCGGGGCTGCAGCATATGGGACAGTGTGGCGGGGCTGCAGCATATGGGACAGTGTGGCGGGGCTGCAGCATATGGGACAGTGTGGCGGGGCTGCAGCATATGGGACAGTGTGGCGGGGCTGCAGCATATGGGACAGTGTGGCGGGGCTGCAGCATATGGGACAGTGTGGCGGGCCTCCAGCATATGGGACAGTGTGGCGGGCCTCCAGCATATGGGACAGTGTGGCGGGCCTCCAGCATATGGGACAGTGTGGCGGGCCTCCAGCATATGGGACAGTGTGGCGGGCCTCCAGCATATGGGACAGTGTGGCGGGCCTCCAGCATATGGGACAGTGTGGCGGGCCTCCAGCATATGGCACAGTGTGGCGGGCCTCCAGCATATGGCACAGTGTGGAGGGGCTCCAGCATGGGACAGTGTGGAGGGGCTCCAGCATGGGACAGTGTGGAGGGGCTCCAGCATGGGACAGTGTGGAGGGGCTCCAGCATGGGACAGTGTGGAGGGGCTCCAGCATGGGACAGTGTGGAGGGGCTCCAGCATGGGACAGTGTGGAGGGGCTCCAGCATGGGACAGTGTGGAGGGGCTCCAGCATGGGGCAGTGTGGCCGGGCTCCAGCATGGGACAGTGTGATGGGGCAGTGTGGAGGGGATCCAGCATATGGGGCAGTGTGGAGGGGATCCAGCATATGGGACAGTGTGGCGGGGCTCCAGCATATGGCACAATGTGGCGGGGCTCCAGCATATGGGACAGTGTGGCGGGGCTGCAGCATATGGGACAGTGTGGCGGGGCTGCAGCATATGAGACAGTGTGGCGGGGCTGCAGCATATGGGACAGTGTGGCGGGGCTGCAGCATATGGGACAGTGTGGCGGGGCTGCAGCATATGGGACAGTGTGGCGGGGCTGCAGCATATGGGACAGTGTGGCGGGGCTGCAGCATATGGGACAGTGTGATGGGGCAGTGTGGAGGGGCTCCAGCGTGGGGCAGTGTGGAGGGGCTCCAGCGTGGGGCAGTGTGGAGGGGCTCCAGCGTGGGGCAGTGTGGAGGGGCTCCAGCGTGGGGCAGTGTGGAGGGGCTCCAGCGTGGGGCAGTGTGGAGGGGCTTCAGCATATGGGACAGTGTGGAGGGGCTTCAGCATATGGGACAGTGTGGAGGGGCTCCAGCGTGGGGCAGTGTGGAGGGGCTCCAGCGTGGGGCAGTGTGGAGGGGCTCCAGCGTGGGGCAGTGTGGAGGGGCTCCAGCATGGGGCAGTGTGTGACGGGGCTCCAGCATGGGACAGTGTGATGGGGCAGTGTGGCGGGGCTCCAGCATATGGGACAGTGTGGCGGGGCTCCAGCATAGGGCAGAGCTCCAGGATGGGTCAGGAGGGTGGAGCCCCAGCATTGGACAGTGATGTTTTCCCAGGACTGAGGAGAGCAAGGAGGACAATATGGGGTCCCTCCAGGACTGAATGGAGGGGGAAGGTATATGAGGTTTCTCCATGACTGAGAGGAGCAATGAGGATAGCATGGGGTTCCCCAATGACCTGAAGGATTCATAGAGGACAGTATGTGGTTCTGTGAGGACTGCAGAATGCTGGGAGGACAGCTTTGGTGGCTGCAGGACTGAGGGGAGCAGGGAGGACAGTATATAGTCCTTCAAGAACTAAGGGGTGCAGAGAGGAGTGTATGGGGTCCCTCCATGACAGAGGGGTGCAGTGAGGACAGTATGGGGTCCCGCAGGACTGAGGGGATCAGAGCGAATAGAGTGCATCAAGGACTGATGGGTGCAGTAAGGACAGTATGAGGTCCCTCCAGTACTGAGGGTTGATGGGGAAAACAGTATGGGGTCCTCCAGGACAGAGGGGTGCAGTAAGGACAGTATATGGTCCCTCCAGAACTGAGGATTGATGGGAGGGCAGTATGGGACCCCCCAAAACAGGGGTGCAGTGAAGACAGTATGGAGTCCCTCCAGGGCAAGAGGGGGGGCAGTGAGGACAGTATGGGGTCATCCAGGACAGAGGGGTGCAGTGAAGACACTATGGGGTCCCTCCAGGACAGAGGGGTGCAGTGGGGACAGTATGGGGTCCCTCCAGGACAGAGGGGTGCAGTGAGGTCAGTGTGGGTCCCCCAGGACAAAGGGGTGCAGTGAGGACAGTATGGGGGCTCTCCAGGACAGAGGGGTGCAGTAAGGACAGTATGGGGGCTCTCCAGGGAGTCTCTAGGCTGAACCTCTGTCACATTACGCAGGGAGCAGTCACCACGCCCACTCACCATTCCTGGGAGGAGTTAGCGCTGTGGGTGGCCCTGGATGTCTGACACTCCTGGAAGTGTCGATTTTTCAGGTAGATAACTGGCAGTCATGTGACACCAATCCAGAGGTGACAGGGTCTCTTTAAGGCTCATTTTTTCAATGAGTCCGATCTTCATTCAGGTGGCGATAAGCCCCGCCCACCTCCCAGCAGACCAATGTCAGGCCCCCGATGCTCTGTAGACTAGGGCGGGGCTTAGCTCCAAAGTAGGCGGGCACTGAGATCCTCTGTACAGCCGGGGCGACCAAAGGATAGAAGGGTGAGAACCCCTGTCAGGTTTTATTGTCTGTGTCCCCATTGGTTATATTCCCCCCCCCCACTTCCTGTGTGCTCACTGGGACAGAAAGAGAGTAGAATCCCCCCAACGTGGGATTAAACCTGAGTTTGGTTTCTGAGGCCCTCTGAGTCCCGCATGGGACATGCTTCTCACTTCCTCTGGGGTCACTGCAACAGGAAGTGGGGGGGTTAATTCCCCCCCCCATTGGGGACACAGACCCCAATATAATCCTGGAAGTTGGGACCAGGTGTCCAAGGAGAAAAGTGACAAACACCTGACATATAAAGTCCACATTTCATTCATTTAGACTCCGTGATCGTAAAAGGCTGACGCGTTTCAGAGGTTGGGGAGGGCTTCCTCAGGGCTGCCCTCCCCCCTACACAAGTCCAATATACTTCCATCAGTCCAGTACACACCAGGCCCTGATGATTTTATGTTACAAAAGTCTAAATAAAAGAAGATGTTCTGACCCGTCACTGAGAGCTGGTCACTGGGGTTGGTTGGAGCTGGTCTTTAGCGGGGGGTCGTTGTTCGGTCACTTTAAATGATGAGTTCCCTGTATACCTCTCCGGAATGTGGGGGGGGGCGGCCATTGCTGACGTGTTGCAGGGACTCCGGGACCCTCATCCTTCCAGTCTGATCCAGAGCCAAGAACAACCAATGGCAGCTACCCCTCACCCCCCCCCCCCCCCCCCCTCACATCAGCCGGTAGTGTGTGTGAGGGGGTTGCCTCCCAAATATAGCAAGTTTCCAAATTTACCCTATGTGGGGGGTCACTGAGAGATGGACTGTTGGTGGGACCTACATAGGGGATGTACACTATGGAATGGACACTATTAGAGTGTACTATATGGGGGGACATTATATAGGGGGACATATGGGGATGCACTGTATGGAGGGGACATTATATGGGGGGTACTGTATGGAGGGGACATTATATAGGGGGACATATGGGGGTGCACTGTATGGAGGGGACATTATATGGGGTGTACTGTATGGGGGGACATTATATAGGGGGACATATGGGTGTGCACTGTATGGAGGGGACATTATATGGGGGGGTACTGTATGGGAGGACATTATATGGGGTGTACTGTATGGGGGGACATTATATAGGGGGACATATGGGTGTGCACTGTATGGAGGGGACATTATATGGGGGGGTACTGTATGGGGGGGACATTATATAGGGGGACATATGGGGGTGCACTGTATGGGGATGCACAGTATGGAGGACATTATATGGGGGTGCACTGTATGGGAGGACATTATATGGGGTGTAATGTATGGGGGGTGCATTGTATGGGTGGACATTATATGGGGGTGCACTGTATGGGAGGACATTATATGGGGGTGCACGGTATGGAGGACCTTATATGGGGGTGCACTGTATGGGAGGACATTATATGGGGGTGCTCGGTATGGGAGAACAATATATGGGGGTGTACTGTATGGGGGGGTGCATTGTATGGGCAGGCATTATATGGGGGTGCACGGTATGGGAGGACATATGGGGGGTGCACGGTATGGAGGGACATTATATGGGGTGTACTGTATGGTGGGGACATTTTATGGGGTGTACTGTATGGAGGGACATTATATGGGGGTGCACTGTATGGAGGGGACATTATATGGGGGTGCACTGTATGGAGGGGAGATTATATGGGGGTGCACTGTATGGAGGGGAGATTATATGGGGTGTACTGTATGGGGGGTGCATTTTATGGCCAGGCATTATATGGGGGTGCACTGTATGGGAGGACATTACATGGGGTTGCATGGTATGGAGGACATTATATGGGGGTGCACGGTATGGAGGACATTATATGGGGGTGCACTGTATGGGAGGACATTATATGGGGGTGCATTGTATGGGCAGGCATTATATGGGTGTGCACTGTATGGGGGGACATTATATGGGGTGTACTGTATGGGGGGTGCATTGTATGGCCAGGCATTATATGGGGGTGCACTGTATGGGAGGACATTATATGGGGGTACATTGTATGGGCAGGCATTATATGGGTGTGCACTGTATGGGGGGACATTATATGGGGGTGCAATTTATGGGCAGGCATTATATGGGTGTGCACTGTATGGGGGGACATTATATGGGGTGTACTGTATGGGGGGTGCATTGTATGGCCAGGCATTATATGGGGGTGCACGTTATGGAGGACATTATATGGAGGTGCACGGTATGGAGGACATTATATGGGGGTGCACTGTATGGGAGGACATTATATGGGGGTGCATTGTATGGGCAGGCATTATATGGGTGTGCACTGTATGGGGGGACATTATATGGGGTGTACTGTATGGGGGGTGCATTGTATGGGGGTGCACGTTATGGAGGACATTATATGGGGGTGCACGGTATGGAGGACATTATATGGGGGTGCACTGTATGGGAGGACATTATATGGGTGTGCACTGTATGGGGGGATATTATATGGGGTGTACTGTATGGGGGGTGCATTGTATGGCCAGGCATTATATGGGGGTGCACTGTATGGGAGGACATTATATGGGGGTGCTCGGTATGGGAGAACAATATATGGGGGTGTATTGTATGGGCAGGCATTATATGGGGGTGCACGGTATGGGAGGACATATGGGGGTGCACGGTATGGGGGACATTATATGGGGTGTACTGTATGGAGGGACATTATATGGGGTGTACTGTATGGGGGGACATTATATGGGGGTGCACTGTATGGGGGGACATTATATGGGGGTGCACTGTATGGGGGACATTATATGGGGGTGCACTGTATGGAGGACATTATATGGGGGTGCACTGTATGGGGGGACATTATATGGGGGTGCACTGTATGGGAGGACATTATATGGGGGTGCACTGTATGGAGGACATTATATGGGGTGTACTGTATGGGGGGACATTATATGGGGGTGCACTGTATGGAGGGACATTATATGGGGTGTACTGTATGGAGGGACATTATATGGGGTGTACTGTATGGGGGGACATTATATGGGGGTGCACTGTATGGAGGGACATTATATGGGATGTACTGTATGGAGGGGACATTATATGGGGTGTACTGTATGGGGGACATTATATGGGGGTGCACTGTATGGGGGGACATTATATGGGGGTGCACTGTATGGGAGGACATTATATGGGGTGTACTGTATGGGGGGACATTATATGGGGGTGCACAGTATGGAGGACATTATATGGGGGTGTACTGTATGGGGGACATTATATGGGGGTGCACTGTATGGGAGGACATTATATGGGGTGTACTGTATGGGGGGACATTATATGGGGGTGCACAGTATGGAGGACATTATATGGGGGTGTACTGTATGGGGGACATTATATGGGGGTGCACTGTATGGGAGGACATTATATGGGGGTGCACTGCATGGGGGGACATTATATGGGGTGTACTGTATGGGGGGTGCATTGTATGGCCAGGCATTATATGGGGGTGCACTGTATGGAGGACATTATATGGGGTGTACTGTATGGAGGACATTATTTGGGGGTGCACTGTATGGGGGCGGGGGGACATTATATGGGGGTGCACTGTATGGGGTGTACTGTATATAGGGGCGCATATGGGGGTGCACTGTATTAGAGGACAATATATGGGGGTGCACTCTATAATGTAATTGTGATGTTTATTTCTGGGCTCCAGTGACTCTTCCTGATCTTCTCCTGTATTCTGAAGTCATTAGTGTCCGCGGTCCGGTGTGTTTTGTCAGCGGGGAGCCGCCATGTTGTCGGAGCCCATTAATTCAATCAGTGAGGCGGAAAAGACTCAGGGAAGATGGCGGCGGAAATGGGGACACAGGGGGATTCGGCCTCTGGTGTTCCCGGAACGCTTTATCCCCGGAGTGCGGGGGTAAGACTGGGCGGCGTGATGTCATTTCCGGTCCGGTGTAAGATGGCGGTTCCGGTGTCTCCAGGGCGGGATGTGTTCGCGGAGGGATTATTGGAGCTCCTGAAGCCCGCCGTACATCAGCTGGACTGCCATGTGCACGCCGTGCGGTGAGGGGCGGGGCAGGGGTGACTCCGCCCTCTGTGCGGGCCCTGAGGGTCAAAAAAGTCTCCGCCCACTCGTCTGACTCCACCCACCATTCTGTGCCTTGGGGGTCCCATATATGACTCCGCCCACCTATCTCTGACTCCACCCACCATTCTGTATGTGAGGGGCTTCAAATATGGCTCCTGGAGGGGCCCCTCAGTGTCCTCCCCTCCCCCCTCATCCCCTGAGGGGCCCCTCAGTGTCCTCCCCTCCCCCCTCATCCCCTGAGGGGCCCCTCACTGTCCTCCCCTCCCCCCTCATCCCCTGAGGGGCCCCTCACTGTCCTCCCCTCCCCCCCTCATCCCCGGAGGGGCCCCTCACTGTCCTTCCCTCCCCCCTCATCCCCTGAGGGGCCCCTCACTGTCCTTCCCTCCCCCCTCATCCCCTGAGGGGCCCCTCACTGTCCTCCCCTCCCCCCTCATCCCCGGAGGGGCCCCTCACTGTCCTCCCCTCATCCCCTGAGGGGCCCCTCACTGTCCTTCCCTCCCCCTCATCCCCTGAGGGGCCCCTCACTGTCCTTTCCTCCCCCCTCATCCCCTGAGGGGCCCCTCACTGTCCTCCCCTCCCCCCTCATCCCCGGAGGGGCCCCTCACTGTCCTTTCCTCCCCCCTCATCCCCTGAGGGGCCCCTCACTGCCCTCCCCTCCCCCCCTCATCCCCTGAGGGGCCCCTCACTGTCCTTCCCTCCCCCCTCATCCCCGGAGGGGCCCCTCACTGTCCTCCCCTCCCCCTCATCCCCGGAGGGGCCCCTCACTGTCCTCCCCTCCCCCCTCATCCCCGGAGGGGCCCCTCACTGTCCTTCCCTCCCCCCTCATCCCCTGAGGGGCCCCTCACTGTCCTTCCCTCCCCCCTCATCCCCTGAGGGGCCCCTCACTGCCCTCCCCTCCCCCCTCATCCCCGGAGGGGCCCCTCACTGCCCTCCCCTCCCCCCTCATCCCCGGAGGGGCCCCTCACTGCCCTCCCCTCCCCCCTCATCCCCGGAGGGGCCCCTCACTGCCCTCCCCTCCCCCCTCATCCCCTGAGGGGCCCCTCACTGTCCTCCCCTCCCCCCTCATCCCCGGAGGGGCCCCTCACTGTCCTCCCCTCCCCCCTCATCCCCGGAGGGGCCCCTCACTGTCCTCCCCTCCCCCCTCATCCCCGGAGGGGCCCCTCACTGTCCTCCCCTCCCCCCTCATCCCCGGAGGGGCCCCTCACTGTCCTCCCCTCCCCCCTCATCCCCGGAGGGGCCCCTCACTGCCCTCCCCTCCCCCCTCATCCCCGGAGGGGCCCCTCACTGCCCTCCCCTCCCCCCTCATCCCCGGAGGGGCCCCTCACTGCCCTCCCCTCCCCCCTCATCCCCGGAGGGGCCCCTCACTGCCCTCCCCTCCCCCCTCATCCCCTGAGGGGCCCCTCACTGTCCTCCCCTCATCCCCGGAGGGGCCCCTCACTGTCCTCCCCTCCCCCCTCATTACAATACAGGAGACATGTCGCTGGCGGGATCACCAAGTGAAAACAGAGGGGGGGGGGGAAGCCTTAAAAAAGGAAAGCTAATGCAGCCGCCACATCTAATGATTAGTGATCTGATCTGTATGACATGTTTGGGTTTAATATCTCTGTAAGGTGACCACACACCATACAATCTCCTACAGATCATCCATGTGCTATGAGGAGCTCTCTGATTGGATACAAATGGAATAGGTTGTTTAGGTGTGACCTCATATCTACAGTATATACAGTATCTGACAAAAGTAAGTACACCCCTCAGTGACATTTTTGTAAATCTTTTCTTCTATCTTTTCATGTGACAACACTGAAGAAATGACACTTGTCTACAATGTAAAGTAGTGAGTGTACAGCTTGTATAACAGTGTAAATTTGCTGTCCCCTCAAAATAACTCAACACACAGCCATTAATGTCTAAACCGCTGGCAACAAAAGTCAGTACACCCCTAAGGGAAAATCTCCAAATTGGGCCCACTTAGCCATTTTCCCTCCCCGGTGTCATGCGACTCGTTAGTGTTACAAGGTCTCGGGTGTGAATGGGGAGCAGGTGTGTTAAATTTGGTGTTATCGCTCTCACTCTCTCATACTGGTCACTGGAAGTTCAACATGGCACCTCATGGCAAAGAACTCTCTGAGGATCTGAAAAAAAAGAATTGTTGCTCTACATAAAGATGGCCTAGGCTATAAGAAGATTGCCAAGACCCTGAAACTGATTTGCAGCACGGTGGCCAAGACCATACAGCGGTATAACAGGACAGGTTCCACTTAGAACAGGCCTCGCCATGGTCCACCAAAGAAGTTGAGGTCACGTGCTCAGCGTCATATCCAGAGGTTGTCTTTGGGAAATAGACGTATGAGTGCTGCCAGCATTGCTGCAGAGGTTGTAGAGGTGGGGGGTCAGCCTGTCAGTGCTCAGACCATACGCCGCACACTGCATCAAATTGGTCTGCATGGATGTCATCCCAGAAGGAAGCCTCTTCTAAAGATGATGTACAAGAAAGACCACAAACAGTTTGCTGAAGACAAGCAGACTAAGGACATGGATTACTGGAACCACGTCCTGTGGTCTGATGAGACCAAGATAAACGTATTTGGTTCAGATGGTGACAAGCGTGTGTGGGGGCAACCAGGTGAGGAGTACAAAGACAAGTGTGTCTTGTCTACAGTCAAGCATGGTGGTGGGAGTGTCATGGTCTGGGGCTGCATGAGTGCTGCCGGCACTGGGGGGCTACAGATCATTGAGGGAACCATGAATGCCAACATGTACTGTGACATACTGAAGCAGAGCATGATCCTCTCCCTTCAGAGACTGGGCCGCAGGGCAGTATTCCAACATGATAACCACCCCCAAACACACCTCCAAGACCACCACTGCCTTGCTAAAGAATCTGAGGGTAAAGGTGATGGACTGGCCAAGCATGTCTCCAGACCTAAACCCTATTGATCATCTGTGGGACATCCTCAAACAGAAGGTGGAGGAGCAGAAGGTCTGTAACATCCACCAGCTCCGTGATGTCATCATGGAGGAGGGGAAGAGGACTCCGGTGGCAACCTGTGAAGCTCTGGTGACCTCCATGCCCAAGAGGGTTAAGGCAGTGCTGGAAAATAATGGTGGCCACACAAAATATTGACACTTTGGACCCAATTTGGACATTTTCACTTAGGGGTGTACTCACTTTTGTTGCCAGTGGTTTAGACATTAATGGCTGTGTGTTGAGTTATTTTGAGGGGACAGCAAATTTACACTGTTATACAAGCTGTACACTCACTACTTTACATTGTAGACAAGTGTCATTTCTTCAGTGTTGTCACATGAAAAGATAGAAGAAAATATTTACATAAATGTGACTGAGGGGTGTACTTACTTTTGTCAGATACTGTACATAGATGATGGTAAATCCAAAGGAGATTGTATAGTGCAGTGATGGTGAACCTTGGCACCCCAGATGTTTTGGAACTACATTTTCCATAATGCTCATCCACTCTGCAGTGTACTTGAGCATCACAGGAAATGTAGTTCCAAAACATCTGGGGTGCCAAGTTCCGCCATCACTACTGGTATAGTATATGGTCACCTTTTAGGATACAACCCCCCCCCCCCCCCCTTCCATAGTTGGGCTCAGTGCCGGTGTTATCGTTGGGCTCAGTGTTATTGTCTTTTCACAGGAAGTGTCAGTTCTCACACCACAGACAGAGGTCATACATTAACCTTCATGCCTGTAATGCCCCGTGTCTAATTTCTTTACAGGGAGAGTCAGGTGGACCTGCGGGAGCACATTGACAGCCTGGCGTCCGGTAGGTACTAAGTAATAGTCCAGGACCAGCATGTGTGTGTTTTTTATATATACAGAGAGGGCGGCCGGCCGATGTTCTGTGACACGATAACCTCTGACCTCCTTTTCTGTAGGCAACACAACGGCCCTCATTTTTTTGTCTTTGCTCCTCATACATTTTGCTCCTTCCTCCCAGAACTCTGCAAGATCAACGAGGACCAAAAGGTGGCGCTGGACCTGGACCCGTACGTGAAGAAGCTGCTGAACGCCCGCCGCAGGGTGGTCCTGGTGAACAATATCCTGCAGAACGCACAGGTGAGGGGACCACCATAACCCATCATCTGTGACAACACAAGGAGCGCGCACCTCCTCCAACCTTTTTGTCTTAACCATTGCTTTCCGTTGTCACAGGAGCGTCTGAGGCGCCTGAACCACAGCGTGGCCAAAGAGACGGCGCGGAGGAGGGCCATGCTGGAATCGGGAGCGCACCACTCCCCGACCTCCCCCAACAAGTGAGGACAAGCGGCGGGGGAACCTCTGGAGTTGAGCCATCCTTCTTCCTTTTTTTTTTTTTTTTTTAAACGTTTCCTGGAGACCCCGGCCAGCCCAGGTGCGCAGGCGTCCCGGCGTGACAACTTCCAAAAAAAAAAAAAAAAAGAGGGCGTGAAGTGCCAAAAAAAAAAATAAGCGATTGAGAGAGACTGCGCTAGGAAAACAGCCTTTCGTTGTGATGCATGACTTTCATTTCGTAGCTTGGCAGCAATAAGGGGTGGGAGGACGCAGGTGAGACCCCCCCCCCCACCACCCCTCTTCCCTGTTTACCAATCAAGTCCCGTCTGCGTCCTGTAAAGATGGTGCTACGTTACGGCCTTGTTACTGTACTCGCGCTCTAGTCATGTGACCCATTGTACGCAGTTCCTTCCCAAGCTGGGCCCTAGTTGTGGGTGGAGTCAGTGTCTATGTCTGATGCGGCCGATTGGTTTATGTCAGCCGTTGCTGCGGTGCTCTGTGTCCCGGCATGCCCTGTCCTAGAGCACACTGGGACCTGTAGTCCCTCAACTGCTGCAGATTGTGTCCCACCTCTGGTCTGTACAGAGAGAACTCCGTTCTTTGAATGTAGTTTTTTTTTTTTTTTTCTATTCTGTGAATACCAGCTTTAATATTTCCTGCTCTGCGATTGTAACAATAAATATTATCAGCAAAAAAATAAAAGTAGTGTGAATTCTTTCCAGGTCCTTGCAGTAAAAATATAACACGGTACCTTTTTTTTTTTTTTTTTTTTTTTTAAAGCCGAACTCCACCCATAAATAACAAAATAAATGTGAGTAGCCCGTTTACAAGATAAAATAAAACCAGCTTTTTCTGCAATATTCACCTTCACCCCGGAGATTTTCCCTGCAGTACTTATTTCCCGCCACCAGATGTCCCCACTCTAACGATCAGCATCCTTCAACCTGCTTCCCCCCCTAAACTCAGGTCATCCCGGGTGAGCCCCCAACTTGTGACAAACCAGCTTTTGCTGCAATTTTCACTTGGAATCCAGAGATCTCCCCCAGAGTACTTATTTGCTGCCACCAGATCTACCCACTCCAACGATCAACGTCCATCAACCTGCTTACCCTAAATTCAGGTCATCCCGGATGAGCCCCCAGCTTTTGTTGCAATTTGCACTTGGATTGCAGAGATTTTCCCTTCAGTACTTATTTTCTGCCACCTGATGTCCCCAGTCTAATGATCAATGTCCTTCAACCTGCTTCCCCTAAATTCAAGTCATCCCGGATGAGCCCCCAACTTGTGACAAACCAGCTTTTGCTGCAATATTCACCTGGATTGCAGAGATTTCCCCCAGAGTACTTATTTTCTGCCACCAGATGTCCCCAGTCTAATGGCCAGCATCCTTCAACCTGCTTTCCCCCCCCTAAACTCAGGTCATCCCGGATGAGCCCCCAGCTTTTGTTGCAATTTACACTTGGATTGCAGAGATTTCCCCTGCAGTACTTATTTTTTGCCACCAGATGTCCCCAGTCTAACGATCAGCATCCTTCAACCTGCTTCCCCTAATCTCAGGTCATCCTGGATGAGCCCCCAACTTGTGACAAACCAGCGTTTGCTGCAATATTCACCTGGATTACAGAGATTTCCCCTGCAGTACTTATTTTCCACCAGCAGATGTCCCCAATCTAACAATCAGCATCCTTCAACCTGCTTCCCTCCCCTAAACTCAGGTCATCCCGGATGAGCCCCCAGCTTTTGTTGCAATTTGCACTTGGATTGCAGAGATTTTCCCTGCAGTACTTATTTTCTGCCACCTGATGTCCCCAGTCTAACGATCAATGTCCTTCAACCTGCTTCCCCTAATCTCAGGTCATCCTGGATGAGCCCCCAACTTGTGACAAACCAGCGTTTGCTGCAATATTCACCTTCACCTTCAGAGATTTCCCCTGCAGTACTTATTTTCTGCTACCAGATGTCCCCAGTCTAATGGCCAGCATCCTTTAACCTGCTTCCACTAATCTCAGGTCAGCCCGGACGAGCCCCCAACCTGTGACTGGACAGGGACGCAACACCACGATGAACGCATCTCCCCATCACTCTGCTGTCTCCTCCTATCAGCATGCTCCCTGTAGGCTGCATGGTTGGAGAGGAGTACTACGTCTCTAGTCCACTCGGGGGGTCTCGGAGCCCATGAGTCCCTGCATCCTATCAATATTCTTGAACTTCCAGTAAACAGATGAGCCCTGCATCGCTAAAGGGACACACTCTGCAAATATACTCAGACAATGCCAAGGCGTTGGTGTATATAAACCAGGGGTCTCAAACTGGCGGCCCTCCAGCTGTTGCGAAACTACAAGTCCCATCATGCTTCTGCCTGTGGGAGTCATACTTGTAACTGTCAGCCTTGCAATGCCTCATGGGACATGTAGTTTCACAACAGCTGGAGGGCCGCCAGTTTGAGATCCCTGATATAAACCATCAGGAGGACCAAGAGCATGGTGGCAGCGCTGGAAGGGTCCCACATCCTGAGACGGTCAAAGAGTCGTATTCCAAAGCCCTCCACAGTACACATACTAGGGGTAGAAGACTGGCAAGCAAACAAGTTCAGTCATAATTTGCCTGGATCAGGGGGAGTGGGCCTTTCTCCCAGAAGTCTTTTAACAGCTCCACCAGCTATGGGGAACACCAGATGTCGATCTTTTAGAGCAGTGATGGCGAACCTTGGCACCCCAGATGTTTTGGAACTACATTTCCCATGATGACGCTCCACTACACTGCAGAGTGCATGAGCATCATGGGAAATGTAGTTCCAAAACATCTGGGGTGCCAAGGTTCACGATCACTGTTCAAGAGGCATGCTTCAGTCAAAAGGTGGACAGGACTGTGGCAAAGTCAAAGGACCCTTGGGCAATTATGGCAGTGGAGATATGCTGATATAGTATTTTGCCAATACTGCTATGCTGGATAGAAGTTGGGGTGATCCTGTTTGCTCTGGATTGGCCCTGCAGGTCTTGGTGTATGGATATCGATCGTCTGGCAGTGGATGGCATCTACTGCTTCAGGAAGACCTGTTGTCTTAAGGGCCCATATACCACCCTCCTTTACTGCTGGAGTGGTTGTTGAAAGCCAAATGCTGAGAGACAAGAACGTTACTGGAAGAGGTCATCCACACCATGCTTAAGGCTTGCAAGGCCCTGTCTCTTTAAGGTTTACGATCGTACTTAGGAAGATGTTTTTTGGGTGGCATGAGTCTCTAGGGGTATGCCCTCATTCTTTCTCTACTGCCCATCTCCTGGATTTTCTCCAGCACAGGGTGAAGCAGTAGTTGGCCTAAAGCACAATTAAGAGTCAAGTGTCGGCATTGGCGGTTTTATTTTGGCATCCATTTGTACGCACCTTTTATTTTAGGAGGTTAAACTGGTTGTCCTTGCAGTCAGGCCGCGATAGTCGCCATGGGAACTTAACTTGGTATTGTCTGTTGCAAAAGTCACCTTTCAAGGATATTGAGGAGGACCTCTCTCAGAAATTCCTAGTAGCCATTATTTCGACACGTAGAGTCTCCAAATTGGCGTGGGGCATTCATACAGATAAGGTTATCCTCTATCCAAGACTCTTTGGCGGGCCATAGATGATGTGATTTTTCTTTCCTGAGAAAACGTGTTGCAGGTAAGAAAATCAGTTGCATCCCCATCAACACAGTCATTGTTGATAGGGGAATGCCTCCTGCAGAGCTATTGTGTTCTGGTGTTGGGGTGGGGGAAGCCATCCCTGTTGGGAGAACACAGCGATTATTGTTAGTGGCTATGGATCGACTTTGGTACAATCAGCCTTCCCATAGATGGTTCAAATCTTGGCCGGTCCCTGTTGAACCAGCCGATGTCCGAACCATCTATGGCCGGCTTTTCATGCCTAATTTCCACATAAATGAAGACCTTGTGCTTCCATCACTTTGTATGACACTGGTCCACCCTGAGTAGCTAGCCTTACATTCTTTGAATGTAGTCAGACCCATTAGGTGTATTTTGAAGGCCACATCTGGGTTTTGTAGGTTGCATTCCCTATTTGAGGTGGTAGAGGGCCCACATCAGGGCCTTGCAGTGTCAACTGCTACTGTATCTCACAATGGATCTGGAAAACCAAGTTGTATGTTATCAAACACAGAGAAGGGCTGTACTGGTTCCAGTGGATTTCTGTAAGCACCACCTAGTCTTACCACCATCACACTACGATTCTTCAGGTGTGTATGGTGGCAAGTTGGTCGTCATATGTTACAGTGTTACAAGGTAGATGCCAGTTTTGGTTGAGAAGCTTTGCAGACAGCAGCCTGACTGGCCCATATCATTTATATAACGTTGTTGGTCTATTTTCCAGTCTATTATCTACCTGCCCTGTTGTGATGTCCGCGCAGGTAATGACCTGAAGCAGAGCTTACTCCTACATATGATCCTTTTCTCTGCATTCATTGGAGGACACGGCACCCACCACTTGGGCTTGATGCTACCCTTGTGTATCAATAAACTCCGCTGTGCCATTTACTTTGGATGTTCCACATGATAGGGAGTTTTGGCCACCAGAAGGTCCCCCTTCAGCTGTCTTTTGGTTATTTTTTTAAAATTGTAAATAGCGTCCTGCTCCTGCAGGTGGCACTGTACTCAGTAGGTGATGATCTAGAGCAGGGGTCTCCAAACTTTCTAAACAAAGGGCCAGTTTACTGTCCTTCAGAATTTAGAGAGGCCGGGCTAAGGCCAGTGGGAGTAGATGTCTGGCATCTAGTGGGAGTAAACATATAGAGGTTTTAACCTTTTGGTTGGATCATCCTTTTCTTTTTCTTAGCAGGACACCTACTGTTTGTACATGTTCCCTCTGCCTGTCATGTGTCTGCATATCATGTGCTCAGGGGGGCGCTGTCCGCTTTATTGGTTGCCTGTTAATTGGAAGATGTGTTGGATGAGAAATGGCTCAGAGGTCAGCTTGAACTTCATCTTTATCCTTCTTATGTTTTAGGTCTTGACCTGAGGTATGATGGACGAGCAATTTGAAGTGTGGGAGGAGGTGGTGGCTCAGAGGTAAGTCCTCTGGCTGTAGACTCCACAGCTGTGAGTTCACATCTGAGGGCTGGCATCTCCTGGAGACTCTGGGTAAGTCTCTCCCCACCATGAGGGCTCCCAGTAGAGGTGACACCAGCACCTTGCAGGTCCTCCAGAATATGGGAGATAAGAGGTTGGAGGTGACTCCATAAGTAGAGGGAATACAAGCATCTCCCAGATCCACCAAAATGTGGGAGGATGAAGAGAGAGAACACCCTGGTGTAAGGAAAAAAAAACTTTTTTTCTTTTATAAAGGTTGGAGGCATAAAAAAACCTCATCTATCCTTGCCAACCTCCTGTGATGATGAGGTCATTTCCCCAATGGCACAAGGGACCAGCCTGGCACACTCATGTGATGCCAGCATCCTGTGCCACAGATGTCACCACAGGGGACCTACAACTCATGTAGGTCTCTACCCAGGACATTGGAGGTGAGGTGACATGTCCAGAGCCACAAGGAGGCCACTCAGGGATTATGAACTCTCAGCCCCATTGCACACACTCATTTTGGGCTATTAGTCCTCTGAGCCATCTCCTCCTCACACAGAACTATGTGTTCATTCCTCCTATTTCTCCAGAACAAGGACTGTTGAAAATATAAAGAGGTAAAGGGATGGTTTGAACCCACAGTGCCTACACACCATCTAGAGCACTTACCATCCACCCATCTCCTCTTTACATAGCATAGTGTACTCATCCTCCTATTTCTCCAGGACATAGACTGGTAGAATTATAAAGACAAAAAGGAATGGTTGGGACTCACAGCACCTTTCTTAGCCTCTGAGGGGCTTACCACCCAACCACATCTTCCTTATATAGGTTGGTGTGCTGATCCTCCTATATCTATAGAAAAAGGACTGGAGGACTTATAATTCACGGCACCTTCTCAGCTTCCAGGTAATTTCCCACCAAGCCCTCTGCTCCTTATTTAGCGTGGTTTGCTCTTCTTTTTCTCTCCTAGACGAGGACTGGTTGAATTATAAAGTGGTAAAGAAATGGTTTGAACTCACAGCATCTTCTCACCAGCCACAGGACTTACATCTCAGCCATCCAGGATGGCAAATATAAAGAAGGAAATAGTGGGATTTGATCTGATGACTCTGGGTTTACTTAACAAAGGAACTAAACACTGAGCCATTTCTCCTGTGGGATCCACCCTTTAAAAAAAAAAAAAAAAAACATATAGAACATAATGAAAATACAATTTTGGAAAGAAAAAAACAAAGAAAACACAAATATATATATAATATTGGCAGTTCTGTGTTGCTCCGGCTGTTAAGCGATCAGGTCTCAGAGTTGCATGGACTCCGGAGATAAGTGAATTGATGCCATTATTTGCATCACTGTGAATGGACACCTTTTCGGAAGATTCATAGCTTGGGCTGTCGTGCCCTCGGATCTGAGTGGGATGAACTCTGGCGATAAGTGAATTGACAACATTTTTAGTGTCACCATGGATGGGCACCTTCTTGGAAGGTTCAAGGCTCTGGTTCTTGTGCTCTCAGAGTTGGGTGAACTCCGGAGATAAGTTAATTGATGCCATTTTTAGCGTCACTGTGGATGACGGCCAACTCAGAAGGTTCATCGCTCCGGTTGTCATGCTCTCAGATCTCAGAGCTGGTTGAAACCCGGAGATAGGTGAATTGACACCATTTTTAGTGTCACCTTGGATATACGCCTTCTCGGTAGGTTAATCTCTCCAGTTGTTGGCCGTGGAGCTGGAGACCATCATTCGTAATCTATGTCGGTGTCACAGGAAGCCATAGACTTTCCTCCCGTCTTCTCATATCCACGCCGAAAAGTTTGACTTTAATCATGCACTGGGTGGGTGGAATGGTGTCTCATTGAACATGTTTCTGCCACTGGGAGATCATCTTGTAGCACCTGGACCTCATTAGATGCAAGGAGAAGGTGTTAAGGTGGCCACACTCATATCAGTATGATCAGCCTAATATCTATTATCAAAGAAATGTATCAATATGATCGACCTAAGTAATAAAATGTATCAATATCGATGGCACTGAAATTATTGAATATGAACAATGAACCGCAGACCCTCCATTCGATTGTTTTGACTTGAGTAAGTTGATTGGCCGTGGTGAAATTTTGGTTCTGATTAATTAAGTATCTGCACGTATATATCAAAGAACCCATCATAATATAGATTGATCGTTTTTTAATTGATCATTTTTTCAATCAGTACTGTAGGTGTTGGATGTTTTAATCAATGGCAAATCACTTTGTGATCGTTTACACAAGTGTGTGACCACCGTTGGAGGTTTCCCCTCACTTCCTGTTTAGTGACACCGTTGTCAGCAGGACGGGAAGTGCTGTGAAATCTCTCCCAGATAGCTGTACAACCAGACAGAGTCTCCGTCCAAAATGAAGAACATAAACTTTATTACCATAGTGTGCCATGTTAAAGGGGAACTCTGGGATCTCGGCAACCCCCAAACCTTTTTCCTGCAGTCTTCTAGCTGATCCAGTGACGTCACAGAACTTCCTTGTCTTACCCTGGCAGGCAGCGTCCTTCAGGGGCCGCCATGCACATTGCGTTACAGTAACGCGCAGGAAACCGCCCTGCACTTGGTGTGAACAAGCCAATAATCTTTACACTTAGCAGACCAGGAGTCCAAACCCCAACATGTTTCAGGTACTGGGTGCAGTGTGAATATACTTATCCAGAGTCACCAGCCACATCTGCATCCCGTCCCCAAACACCACCATGGTCCCCCCCTGTGGAGTCCGGCCCTGCAGACGTATAGCTTCCATCAGATGCTCATTTTATTTTTGGAAATCCCAGCATTGTGTAGATTTGTGGATTTGGGATCAGATCTAGAAGAGGGTCTGGATTTGGGATCAGTTCTAGAAGAGGGTTTGGATTTAAGATCAGTTCTAAAAGAGGGTCTGGATTTGGGATCAGTTCTAGAAGAGGGTTTGGATTTAGGATCAGTTCTAAAAGAGGGTTTGGATTTAGGACCAGTTCTAGAAGAGGGTTTGGATTTAGGACCAGTTCTAGAAGAGGGTTTGGATTTAGGATCAGTTCTAGAAGAGGGTTTGGATTTAGGATCAGTTCTAGAAGAGGGTTTGGATTTAGGCATCAGTTTTAGAAGAGGTTCTGGATTTGGGGATCAGTTCTAGAAGAGGGTTTGGATTTGTGATCCATTCAAGAGAGGCTCTATATTTAGGATCAGTTCAAGAAGATATTCTGAATTTTGGATCAGTTCTAGAAGAGTTTGGATTTAGGATCAGTTCTAGAGGAGGTTCTGGATTTGGGATCAGTTCTAGAAGAGGGTCTGGATTTGGAATCAGTTTTAGAAGAGGTTCTATAGTTAGGATCAGTTCAAGCAGATATTCTGGATTTGGGATCAGTTCTAGAAGAGTTTTGAGAGCTAGAATAGGTTTTTTCCAGTTATGTTAATCTCTTGGCAGGATCAGCAAGTCTTGCGGGATTGGAATGTCAGTGGAATCAGTTTGAAATGCTTCTGCAATTGACAGGGGCATTTGAAGGTCCAAGACTGAGTATAGGGTTCCTCCAGGACTGAGGGGGGTGCAGGGAGAACAATATGGGATCCCTGAAAGATTAAGGGGGTCAGGGAGGACAGTATAAGATCCCTCCAGGACTAAGAGGAGCAGCTAGGATAGTATAGGGTTCCCCCTGGACTGAGCGGTGCAGAAAGTGAAGCATAGGAGCCTTGCAGGATTGAGTGAAAGAGGGAGGACAGTGTAAGGTTCCCCCAGTACTGATGCGTGTAGAGAGGGAAGCATGGGATTGCTCCAGGACTAAGGGAAGCAGGGGGGGGCAATATAGAGTTCCTCTATGACTAAGGGATGTTGAAGGAGGTACAGAAAGGGCAGAATGGGTTTCCTTCAGGACTGAGGGAGGAAGGACAATATGGGGTCCCTCCAGGACTGAGGGAAGGAGAGAGGACAGTATGGGATTCTTCCAGGACTGAGGGGTGCAGAGAGGACAGTATGAGTTTCCTCTGGAAATTAGGAATGCAGAGAGGACAGTATGGGATTTCTCTGGGGATGAGGGGTGTAAAGAAGACAGTATGGAGTTCCTCTAGGAATGAGGAAAGCAGAGAGAACAGTATGGAGTTCCTCTGGGAATGAGGGGTGCAGAGAGGACAGTATAGGGTTCCTCTATGACTGAGGGATGCAGAGAGAACAGTATGGAATTCCTCTGGGAATGAGGGGTGCAGAGATGACAGTATGGGGTTCTTCTAGGAATGAGAAAAGCAGAGAAGACAGTATGGGGTTCCTCTAGGAATGAGGGGTGTCGAGAGTACAGCATGGGGTTCCTCTAAGAATGATGGATGCAGAGAGAATAATATGGGGTTGTCCTCTAAAAATAAGGGATGCAGAGAGGACAGTATGGAGTTCCTCTAGGAATAAGGGGTGCAGAGGACAGTATGGGGTTCCTCTAGGATGAAGTAGACTGTGAGGACGGTATAGGGTTTTTCTACAAATGAGGAATGCAGAGAGGACAGTATAGAGTTCCTCCATGAATAAGGGGCTCAGAGAGGACAGTATGGGGTTCCTTGAGGACTTTAGGTACAAAAAGAGCAGAATTGTGTTCCCCCAAGACTGAGTGAGGTAGGGAAATATGGAGTTCCTCCAGAACTGAGGGAAGCAGAGAGATCAGTATGGGGTTCCTCTAGGAATGAAGAATGCAGAGCACAGTATGAGGTTTGTCTAGGAATGAGGGGTGTAGAGAGGACAGTATGGGGTTCCTTTAGGAGTGAGGGGTGCAGAGAGGACAGTATTGTGTTCCTATAAGAATGATGGATGCAAAGAGATCAATATGGAGTTTCTCTAAAAATGAGGGGTGCAGAGAGGATAGTATGGGGTTCCTCTAGGAATAAGGGGTGCAGAGAGGACAGTATGGGGTTTCTCTAGGACAGTGATGGCAAACCTTGGCACCCCAGATGTTTTGGAACTACATTTCCCATGATGCTCATGCACTCTGCATTGTAGTTGAAAATCATGGGAAATGTAGTTCCAAAACATCTGGGGTGCCAAGGTTCACCATCACTGCTCTAGGATTAAGGGGTGTTAGAGGTACAGAAAGGGTAGAATGGTGCTCTCCCAATACAGAGTGAAAGGAAAGTATGGAGTTTCTCCAGGACAGTATGGGGTTCCTCTAGGAATGAGGGGTGCAGAAAGGACAGTGTGGGGTTCCTCTAGGATTAAGGGGTGCAGAGAGGACATTTTGGGGTTCCTCTAGGAATGAGGGGTGCAGAGAGAACAATATGGGGTTTCTCTAGGAATGAGGGGTGTAGAGAGGACGGTGTGGGGTTCCTCTACAAATGAGGGGTGCAGAGAGGATAGTATCGGGTTCCTCTAGGAATAAGGGGTGCAGAGAGGACAGTATGGGGTTTCTCTAAGAATAAGGGGTGCAGAGAGGACAGTATGGGGTTCCTCTAGGATTAAGGGGTGTTTAGAGGTACAGAAAGGTGCTCCCCCAAAACAGAGGAAGGAAAATATGGAGTTTCTCCAGGACAGTATGGGGTTCCTCTGGGAATGAGGGGTGCAGAGAAGACAGTATGGAGTTCCTCTGGGAATGAGGAAAGCAGGGAGGACAGTATGGGGATCCTCTAAAAATGAGGGGTGCAGAGAGAATAATATGGGGTTGTCCTCTAAAAATAAGGGATGCAGAGAGGACAGTATGGGGTTCCTCTATGAATAAGGGGTGCAGAGGGGACAGTATGGGGTTCCTCTGGGAATGAGGGGTGCAGAGAAGACAGTATGGAGTTCCTCTGGGAATGAGGGATGCAGAGATGACAGTATGGGGTTCCTCTAGGAATGAGGAAAGCAGGGAGGACAGTATGGGGATCCTCTAAGAATGAGGGGTGCAGAGAGAATAATATGGGGTTGTCCTCTAAAAATAAGGGATGCAGAGAGGACAGTATGGGGTTCCTCTATGAATAAGGGGTGCAGAGGGGACAGTATGGGGTTCCTCTAGGAATAAGGGGTGCAGAGGGGACAGTATGGGGTTCCTCTAGGAATAAGGGGTGCAGAGAGGACAGTATGGGGTTCCTCTAGGAATAAGGGGTGCAGAGAGGACAGTATGGGGTTCTTCTACGAATGAGGAATGCAGAGAGGACAGTATAGAGTTCCTCTAAGAATAACGGGTTCAGGGAGGACGGTATGGGGTTCCTATAGGACTTAGGGGTGTTTAGAGGTACAGAAAGAGCAGAATGGTGTTCCCTCATGACTGAATGAGGAAGGAAAATTCTTCCAGAACTGAGGGAAGCAGAGAGGGCAGTATGGGGTTCCTCTAGGAATGAAGAAGGCAGAGAGACAGTATGGGGTTTGTCTAGGAAGGAGGGGTGCAGAGAGGACAGTATGTAGTTCCTCTGGGAATGAGGGGTGCAGAGAGGACAGTATAGGATTCCTCTAGGAATGAGGGGTGCAGAGACGACAGTA
Source organism: Aquarana catesbeiana (assembly GCF_042186555.1). Classification (NCBI taxonomy): domain Eukaryota; kingdom Metazoa; phylum Chordata; class Amphibia; order Anura; family Ranidae; genus Aquarana; species Aquarana catesbeiana. The sequence goes on along the minus strand of NC_133336.1, from coordinate 222,083,065 downwards.
TGTGGTTCCTATAGGAATTAGGGTTGCAGAGAGTACAGTATGGGGTTCCTCTAGGAATGAGGGGTGCAGAGAGGACAGTATTGGGTTCCTATAAGAATGATGGATGCAAAGAAATCAATATGGGGTTCCTCTAGGAATAAGGGGTGCAGAGAGGACAGTATGGGGTTCCTCTAGAACAGTGATGGCGAACCTTGGCACCCCAGATGTTTTGGAACTACATTTCACATGATGCTCATGCACTCTGCAGTGTAGTTGAAAATCAAGGGAAATGTAGTTCCAAAACATCTGGGCTGCCAAGGTTCACCATCACTGCTCTAAGATTAAGGGGTGTTTAGAGGTACAGAAAGGGTAGAATGGTGCGCCCCAATACAGAGAGGAAGGAAAATATAGAGTTTCTCCAGGACAGTATGGGGTTCCTCTAGGAATGAGGGGTGCAAAGAGGACATTATGGGGTTCCTATAAGAATGATGGGTACAAAGAGAACAATATGGGGCTCCTCTACAAATGAGGGAAGCAGAGGAATGAGAGGTGCAGAGAGAACAAAATGGGGTTTCTCTAGGAATGAGGGATGCAGAGAGGACAGTATGGGGCCCCTCCAGGACCAAGGGGTGCAGAGAGGACAGTATGATGTTTCTCTAGGAATGAGGGCTGCAGAGAAAACAATATGGGGTCTCTAGGAATGAGGAATGCAGAGAGGACAGTATGGGGTTCCTCTAGGAATTAGGGGCACAGAGAGGACAGTATGGGGCTCCTCTAGGAATGAGAGGTGCAGAGAGGACAGTATGGGGTTCCTCTAGGAATTAGGGGCGCAGAGAGGACAGTATGGGGCTCCTCTAGGAATGAGGGGTGCAGAGAGGACAGTGTGGGGTTCTTCTAGGAATGAGGGGTGCAGAGAGGACAGTGTGGGGTTCTTCTAGGAATGAGGGGTGCAGAGAGGACAGTATGGGGTTCCTATAAGAATGATGGATGCAAAGAGAGTGATATAGGGTTCTTCTAGAAATGAGGGAAGCAAAGAGGACAGTATGGGGTTCCTCTAGGAATGAGGGGTGCAGAGAGAACAATATGAGGGTTTCTCTAGGAATGAGGGGCGCAGAGAGGACAGTGTGGGGTTCCTCTAGGATTAAGGGGTGTTTAGAGGTACAGAAAGGTGCTCCCCCAATACAGAGAGGAGGGAAAATATGGAGTTTCTCCAAGACAGTATGGGGTTCTTCTAGGAATGAGGGGTGCAGAGAGGATAGTATTGGGCTCCTATAAGAATGATGGATGCGAAGAGAACAATACGGGGTTCCTCTACAAATGAGGGGCACAGAGAGGATAGCATGGGGTTCCTCTGAGAATAAGGGGTGCAGAGAGGACAGTATAGGGTTCCTTTAGGACTAAGGGGTGTTTATAGGTACAGACAGGGTAGAATGGTGCTCCCCCAATACAAAGAGGAAGGCAAATGTGGAGTTTCTCCTGGACTGAGGGAAGCAGAGAGAACAATATGGGGTTCCTCTAGGAATAAGGGGTGCATAGAGGACAGTATAGAGTCCCTCCAGGACTGAAGGAGGCAGAGAGGGCAGTATGGGGTTCCTCTAGGAACAAGGAAAGCAGAGAAGACAGTATGGGGTTCCTCTAGGTATGAGGGGTGCAGAGAGGACAGTATGTGGTTCCTCTAGGAATTAGGGGTGCAGAGAGGACAGTATGGTATTCCTCTAGGAATGAGGGGTGCAGAGAGGACAGTATGGGGTTCCTATAAGAATGATGGACGCAAAGAGATCAATATGGGTTTCCTCTACAAATGAGGGGTGCAGAGAGGATAGTATGGGGTTCCTCTAGGAATGAGGGGTGCAGAGAGAATATGGGGGTTCCTCTAGGAATGAGGGTGCAGAGAGGACAGTATGGGGTTCCTCTAGGAATGAGGGGTGCAGAGAGAACAATATGGGGGTTTCTCTAGGAATGAGGGGTGCAGTGAGGACAGTATGGGGTTCCTCTAAAAATAAGGGGTGCAGAGAGGACAGTATGGGGTTCCTATAAGAATGATGGATGCAAAGAGAACAATATGGGGTTCCTCTACAAATGAGGGGTGCAGAGAGGATCGTATGGGGTTCCTCTACCAATAAGGGGTGCAGCGAGGACATCTCCGAAGCTGGCTTTGCATTCCCATATAACAATATAAACCCATTGGAAAATAATGAGTTAAGGCAGTAGGGTGTGGCGCTGTTCTTTGGAGTGAATAAATCCTTTAAACAGAAATCTAAGTGCTCTGCCAAATGTTATGAACCTGGTAAATAAATGAATGAGCCTTTCTTTATATATTTTCACCAAGGAAAGGTTCATAACATTTGGGAGAGCGCTTAGATTTCTGTTTAAAGGATTTATTCACTCCTAAGAATAGCGCCACACCCACTACCTTAACTCATGATTTACCATACACTCCACTTATTTCATTTATAACCCACAGCCGATCTGCGCGGGACCACCCAATACGTCTTTTTCATAAACCCATTGGAAGGACACAGAAGCCCATGGACATACAGACCCTATAGCTGGCATGTTATTTGCAGAACCTCATTCTCTGACCCACCACTAGGTGGAGGAAGGAGACCAGCTTTGTACAAAAGGGGACATGGGGAAAGGGGGGGACATCAGGAACAGGAAGGGAGGTCTGAGAGAAGGGGTATAGAGAGACGTAGGGAATGGGGGGAGATCAAAAGAAGGATAATGGGGAGATGTGTGGAATGGGGGGGGATTGGGAGAGATCGGGAGGAGAATGGGGAGACATGGGGGCGGGCGAATCGGTAGAAGGGCAATGGGGGGGGGGGGGGATTAGGAGAAATGGGGAATTAGGAGAAGGAGACATGGGGATTGGCAGTGATCAGAGATCGGGAGAAAGAGAATGGGGGGACATGGGGACACGAAACTGATATGTGGAGAACCTATTTTTGAGGATTTTAGGAGTTGAGAACGGATATCTCCACATTTCTGAAGTGTTCCTCTGGAGGTCATTATGGGAACCGGAATTAAAATTATTTCAGCCAAACCTTCTTTCCAGACAGCCTGGGAAAAGGTTACATCATCTGGTAGATTTCCATGACCCCCTGGAGAAATTTCACCTCGTTTCCTGTCCCAGTGACACCCATGGGGTTAGATTGCAACAGGTGCCACCTGGACAGGAAATGGAGGTCAAACCTCCCTCCGTCCCCGGCCCATGCATCTAGCCACATCCAATGTTATCCTTTATTCTCTATGGCCGTCTCTGGCACGTCGATTACCGAAAAATGCATGATTGTACAGGCTTCTCTCCTGGACTGAAATGGCTTTGCATTGCATTAAATCTTGCAGCAAGTCAGACAAAGCCCCGCCCCATTTCCTGGCATCATCTAGTTCTTTCTTCCCCTGCCTGACTGTCCCTGACCCCGCCCTTTTTATTCATTGGATTTCAGCTCTTTCAATCCTGGAGGCTCAGCATCACATGTGGGTGTTACCTATGTAAATACAGCCTGCCTAGAAAACGCTCACTCCTCCAGACTGACACCCACCCATCAAGGCATTTTGATATTTGCATAACTCCTCCCAGGGCTTGCATCAAGGCTGAGGGTTCTGGAGAGGAGTACCGAGGAAGGGGGCTGTGAGGTTTTCAAGGAAGCGATGTACAGCCCCTCCCACCAGCCATGATCTGCCTGCAATACATAGAGGTGCACAGAGACATCACTGGAGCTAAAATAAGGTATAATATATATATATATATATATATATATATATATATATATATATATATATATATATATATATATATATATATATATATATATATATATATTATTATAATAAAAAAGTAAATATATAAATTTTTTTCTATTAAATTATAATAAAAAAAAATGATATATCAAAATTATAAAAAAAAAAAAAAAAAAAATCAGAGAAGACGTCTTTATAATCAATCATACATAAATATTTTATTTAGGATAAGTCGGTTTCTATGTGGAAACTTCTTTATATAAAATAAAATGTCCACTTTCCGTCGTTTGCAATCGTTCCTCCATTGTAATATTTGGTAAATGGTTTTTGGTACCAGTATCATCACAGCCCCCCCGAACCTCCTAAAACTGACAAAGTAAAATTAATATTTGCCTTTTTTAGGCAGCTTAAAAAAAAAGTCTCTCGGCGGCGTTGAAATTCGGGGGGTGGTCTGCAACTGAGGTAGCCCAAACTGTCTTAATGGCATAGAGAAAGTTATTTTGGGAAAGGTCGCTGGATTTTGGGTTCCTTCTGCAGTCAATGTCCTTGAAAATACAACATATGGCCAAAATGTATGGATTTCGCTCCCCAGTGATGGAGTTCAGGTGCTCCCAGCAACAATACTGGTAATACTACAGTGCACACAGACATTGTAGACAATTGTGCTCTTCCAACCTGATGTTGAAGGCCTTTTAATGTTCCGTCATAACTGTGCCCCTCAGTACAAAACCAGATCCAAACTGGTTTGACCAGTTTGGTGTGGAGGGATTTTTGTCCTGCACAGAGCCCTGACCTTAACCCTACTGAACACCTTTGGGATGGATTGAAACCCCCAATTATGAGCCAGGCATTTTTATTGGTGCCCAACGTGAGGCTTGAGGATCTAGGCGTCCCAACATCAGTACCTGACTTCACAAACTCCCACAGACACCCTCCAAAATCTTGTGGAAAGCCTTCCTAGAAGAGTGGAGGTCCTTTAGACACAAAAAGGGAGGCCAACTTCATATCCATGGCCATGGTTTGGTCCAACAAGCTCACAGATGGTCAAGTCAAGATGGCCTGGTCAAGTGTCCCTGACTTGAAGTGGACCTTCAAAATCCTGTTGAGAAGGGACCACCATGGCTCACTCTGTAGGATGATGGGAGTCTGATGGCACTTTGCCAGTCACATAGGATTTGGTGTAGGATAAGTTTTTGACTCCAGAGAACCCAGAAGAAACTTGTGGTAGAGATGAAAGCCTCGTGCAACAAACTGTTTATGCTTCACCAGCCTCTACTAGTTGACCGAATTGGGGTCCGCCATCGGTAATGTATGGAGAACTTCATCAAGGAGCTGCAGGGCCCGATGCAGGTGAACTTCTATCCAACACGGCGTCTGCTTGATGCTCTGACGCGGGTAATCCGGCCCCCATCCCTTGACAAAGCTGAGACGCAGGATACAGAGACGGCGAAGGTCATCCACACCGATACCAGCCGCTGCCGACAGACCTACAAAAGAAAACATGTCAGAACAGTGAGGGCTTAGGCCATATGTGGTACCCAGATGGCCGCCGCCAAACCCAACCATCTTCGCCCAAGACTTGGAACACACAGTAGGAACCATAGTCTCTATGGAAATTTAATAAAATAAAATGCGGTCAAATTTTGCCCTTGGGTCGAACCGCTATCTACTATACATGGCTACCCATGGATACCATAATACGCCAACTACTATCCATGACGGGACTCGGTACTCACTGACAGCTGGAGCTATTCCACCCACAGACCCAGGACCAGGGATTGTCCCAGCCACCGCTGCGGCTTGAGCTGCGGCTGCTGCCTGCGCCGTGGCCGCTTGCTGCTGCATCTGGCGGTGACACTGTCGCAAATCGAACACCTGAGGAACGCAATGGAAAAGATTCCCGGGTTACAGATGCAGAGATTCTGAAAACAGATTTCAAACGATGGGATGAGAAGAAGGAATGGTTACCTTGATGTAGGCTCCGGGGTAGATTTTGTGCACGGCATCCCCCGGGGCCCGGCCTGCCTCCCTATCCAGGTAGTAACTCTGTACGAAGACGGCGTGGTCGCTGAGACAGCGCATCCAGACATCACCCTCTCCGCGGCACTCCAACTGAACGCCCTTCCCGATGTGAAGCCTAAAAACACACGTAGAGGACATTTCATCACCCAATTCTAAAATATTACAATAAAAAAAAAAAAATGATGTCTCGGTCACCTATGATGAGGTTTTTGGATGATAAAAAAAATAAAATCAGGCAGGTTGCATGTTTGGGAGGACAGTATGGGGTTCCTACAGGACTGGGGGAGCAAGGAGGGCAATATAAGGTCCCTTCAGGACTGAGGGAGTATGGAGAGCAGTATAGTCTCCCTCCAGGACTTTTGGGTGGAAAGACAACAGTATGGGCTTCCTCCAGGGCCAGGCAGTACAGCAAGAAAAGTCTGGGTTTCCTCATAGACTGAATGAAGCAGAGAGGACAATCCCCAAGACGGAAAGGCTGCAGAGAGGGAAGTATGGGGTCCCTCCAGGATTGAGGGGAGCAGTGAGAACAGTATCCCCAGGCCTGATTTGGTGCAGAAAGGGAAGTATGGGGTCCCTCCAGGATTGAGGAGAGCAGTGAGAACAGTATAGATTTTCCCCAGGCATGATTTGGTGCGGGGGGGGGGGGGGTATGGGGTCCTTCCAGGATTAAGGGGAGCAGATAGGACAGTATAGGGTTCCCCCAAGATGAAAGGCTGCAGAGAGGGATTATGGGGTCTCTCCACGATTGAGGGAAGCAGGGAGAACAGTATAGGGTTTCCCCAGGTCTGATTTGATACAGAGAGGGAAGTATGAAGTCCCCCCAGGGCTAAGGGGTGCTGAGAGGACAGTATTCAGAGAAGCTGAAAAGGCATTATAGGGCTCCCCCCAAAACTAAGGGATGCACAGAGGGAAATATAGCGTGGTTACAGGACTTAAGGAAGCACAGAGGACACTATGAAGTTCCTCAAGAACTAAGGGGTGTTGAGAAGACAGTATGGGTTCCCTTAAAGACTAGGAGGTTCAGAGAGGACAGTATTGAGTCCTTATAGGACTTTTAGAAGCTGGAAAGACAGTATAGGGTTCCCCCATGACTAAGGGATGCAGGGGGGAAAGTTTAGGGTGCCTACAGGAGTGAGGGAAGCATAGGAGACAGTATGAGGTTCCTCAAGAACTAAGGGTTGCTGAGAGGACAGTATTGAGTTCCTCAAGGATTCAGAGAAGCTGGGAAACAGTATAGTGCTCCCCAATGACTGGGGGATGCAGAGAGGGAAGTATAGGGTGCCTACAGGACTGAGGGGAGCATGGAGGACAGTATGAAGTTCCCCAAGAACTAAGGGGTGCAGAGAGGATAGTATTGAGTTCCTCCAGGACTCAAAGAAGCTGGAAAGATAGCATAGGGCTCCCCTATGACTAAGGGGATGCACAGATGTATAGGGTGCCTACAGGACTTATGGACAGTATGGAGTGCCTCAGGAACTAAGGGTTGCTGAGAAGACAGTATGGGGTCACTTTAAGCCTGGGAGGTGCAGAGAGGACAGTAGTGAGTCCCTCCAGGATTGAGAGGAGCTGGAAAGACAGTATAGTGCTCCCCAATGACTAGGGGATGCAGAGAGGGAAGTATAGGGTGCCTACAGGACTGAGGGGGGCATGGAGGACAGTATGAAGTTCCCCAAGAACTAAAGGATGCAGAGAGGATAGTAATGAGTTCCTCCAGGACTCAAAGATACTGGAAAGACAGCATAGGGCTCCCCCACAACTAAGGGATGCAGAGAGTGAACTATAGGGTGCCTACAGGACTTAGGTAAGCATGGAGGGACAGTATGGAGATCTTCAAGAACTAAGGGGTGCTGAGAGGACAGTATAGGGTCCCACCAAGCCTCAGGCCCAAAATATTAAATATGTATATAATACTTTAAACCAAATGCAGTTCAAAACAAACAAAAGAACACAGACATATGAAAAGAAAAGCCTTAAATGTATATGGTGTAAACTGAACTGCGCTGTTTGGACTGACTATCTCTTCCTGGTTTTATGAAAGGGATAAAAAAACAAGTAAATTCCTATAGGGAAGCACCCCAAATATGAAACATCCCATCGAACTGTCAACGAAACCACTGTTACATGTGGCGTTTTGCACCTCACCTGGCCCTCTCGCTGGTGTCAGTTCGATGCACATTGGACAGCTGACCCAGACAGAATCGGTCACCTCCGGACGGGTCTACATATCCGTCCACTGTGACAATGGGGCAGTTCGATGGCACCTTAAAGATTTCTCCGACCTGGACGTCCATCTCGAAGTAGGCGACAGAACACCAGAACTCCGGACCTTTCAGAAGCAAGCAGGTTACAGGAGTTGTTAACACATAAATCAAGAACTCGAAGATGCCTCCAACCCAAAAAAAACCCCACATACCTGGATGATTGGAAACGGGGTGCTGGTACTGGGGGGAGCTCTGGTGGAGGGACCCTGCGAGGAAAGTAAGGTTAGTTGCAAACTTCAAATGTTGTTGCATATTAGAAGAGTTCATGTAGTACTATTCCTGGGAACCCAAGTGTCAGTTTGGTTACCCCCCCATTCTTCCATCTCTTAATGTTCTGTCTACTCAAAAACCCGGTACACCATATTCCTTCCACTAGACATGTGCTGTCCAGTACCATTTAGATTAAAACCTATAATGATTGGTTTATAATGGTTCCAGGACTGAAAATTTCACCCAATAGTCTGGAACCGAATTCAAACTCAATGTAATACAACATGGTTACTGTTAGCAGAGGACACAGAAGTTGGTTGCACCAAAAGGTCAACAGTGTAGAACTTACAGTACTGGTTGGGATGGTGAAGTGGGGGCTGTTGGTTTCCTCTCCCATTAGATTGCACTGGATTGGGTGAATACGCCGCCGTGCTGTTTCCTGTCCAGGCTGCACAATAGAAACCAGCAATTTATGAGAGCAAGCCGAAAAACAAGGAAGGCCTTAAGTTCTAACAGTTTCACCGGATGTACTTACTGTGGTAGGGCTGCTTGGGTGGTGATGGGTAACCATTACTCTGAGAGGTGTGAGTTGGGGTGGGTGGAGGAGAGGTGGACACCATTTGCTGAGGAGGAGCTATTGTCATCAGGCCTTCACCATGTGTGAGAGGAGGCAGAGGGCAACCAGGAGGTACTGCACGAGAAGAAGGTGTTATGGAGATGGTGGAAAACACAGACATGGCACAGAACTCAGCAGAAGATGTGGCCATTGATCTAATACCATCATGGAGATCTGGTGTATGACCTGGCCACTATATTCTAGGTCATCTCAAAACTATTCTCAGATCTTAGTGGTGCATTTTAAGAGAATTTCACAAAGTACCAGGAAAACCAACTACTTGATACTACTGTATCATTACGCAATAACACCGCCGTGTTCCTGGGAGGAAACCCCAAAAATGCACTGTTGGCGAGATTTGAGATTAGGTTTGAGAAGCCTATACTGTAAATAAGGACCATCCAGTTGCCGTATAAAGGGATATCACTACCTTCCCATGGCCACTTGGATATCCAGTGCATAGGACCTTCGTTAAACCCTAGATGAGGGTCAATCAGTGGTGTATCAAGTGATATCCCTACCTCGCTCTATTTAGATATTTGGTGCAAAGAAGCTTCATTTAACCCTGAATAAGGTCCCACCAGTGATAAAGTGATATCAGTATCGTTATGTGCTGTCCTGGGTATCTGGTGCTCAGAACCTTCAATTAACCATAGATAAGGTCCCACCAGTGATGTATAAAAGTGATATCAGTACCCCTACATGTTGTCCTTGGTATCTGGTGCCCACAACCTTCAACTGACCCTAGATTAGGTCCCGCCAGTGAAGTATAAAAAGTTATATCAGTACCTTTATGTGTTGACCTGAGTAACTGGTGCCCAGGACCATCAC
>NC_133336.1:221398405-221445905 GCF_042186555.1 Aquarana catesbeiana | reverse complement strand
TAATACAGAGGATTCGAAGATGGTGGGTAGAGCGTCTTCTATCTTTATATTGAAACCATAATGTTGCCATTGTATATATCCTCCTGTTGTGTTTTCCCATTTCCTTACTGGTACAAAATACCATGCTGTACAAATATAAGTTGCAGATTGATTGGTACTAAGAGGACCTATTAGATTGAATTGCCCACTTCCCCTTGCTGGTCTAGGACCTTTTCCCTTCTGTGCTATCTCGTATTCTTTTGAATTCGGAGTTCTAAGTAACTGTAGTAATTTGTCTTTTACTTCTCTCCATGTTTCAGATGGACCTAACTTATGACATTTATGTGGTGTGTTATTAAAGGGCCATGTTAAATTGTCCCTCCAATGGAAAGTTATGTTTACTTGTGCTTGTGATTTAGCTTTTATCCACACTACTGGTGATTCCATATTCTGCATCATATAAAAAGGACCCTCCTGTCCTGACACCGTGAAGTTTCCTACCGTATACCATTCGTAGTAAGGATATTGTGTTATACTCTTATCCTGATTTACCCATCTAAGATCAGTACTATTTTCATGAACTGTTACATTGATACCCGGAGTCCATGTATAAACAAACATTTGAAAACATTCAAGCACTATTATCATAGTTAGAAGGATCTTCATTCTGTTTCTCTCGGTTCAAGACTCTTTTTGCAGTGTGATGCGTGGATCCAGGCTGCTTTTCCTTCCAATTTCACTGAAGTGGCTGTGGTCAAAAACACTTGATAAGGACCTTCAAATCTAGGTTCCAATGTCTTTCTGGTGTGTTTCTTAACATATACATAATCTCCTGGTAGCAGTGTATGTGTACCTGCTATTGAGTTAGGGTCTGGAAGAGAAGAATACACACTTTTGTGGATCTTAGTTAGACGTTGTTGTAATTGTATCACATATGCAGTCAAACTATCACATTGCAATTGCATACTCTGTGGAAAGTATAGACCTAATCTAGGTGCATTCCCAAAAAGTATTTCATATGGGGACAATCCTGTTTTCCCTGTTGGAGTGTATCTTATAGAGAACAAAGCCAAAGGCAGGCATTCTGGCCATGGCTTGTTTAACTCTTGCATAGCTTTTTGTATTTTCAACTTTATTGTCCCATTTACTCTTTCCACTGACCCTGAACTCTGTGGATGATAAGGGGTGTGGAAACTTTGTTGAACCCCTAACATGGTCATCACATTCTGCATGATTTCTCCTGTAAAGTGTGTCCCCCTATCTGATTCTATAGTTTCAGGAAGACCAAACCTAGGTATTAACTCAGTGATCAGTTTCTTGGCTGTGGCTTTTGCTGTGGCTGATTTTACTGGATAGCTTTCGGGCCAACCTGAGAATAAATCGATACACACAAGGACAAATTCAAAGGGGCCGCTCTTAGGCATTTGTATGTAGTCAATTTGCAGTCTCTGGAAGGGGTATTGGGCCCGAACGTGGGGTTTTTACTCTCTGTCCTGGGTTATTCAGGAGAGAGATTTGGCAGGCTGCACAGTAGTTTCTTGCAGTACTACTGAATCCAGGGGCGAGCCATCCTTGGTTTACAATCCTATACATGGAATTGGAACTGATGTGTGTGGGTAGGTGAACTGCCGCTGCCATTGCTGGGTACAGAGAGGCAGGTAGGCATACTTTGCCTCCTTCCCTCCATACATTGTCAAGGTCTGGTGCTGCTCCCATCCTGATCCACTTATCTTTCTCGCTCTCCCCTGCTTGCTCCAGTAATTTACTCAGCTGCTGCCATGTTGGTTCTGGGATACTCACCTCTACCGCTGCTAAGGTCTCAGGGCTTCCTTCCCCTAGAGCTGCCTGTTTTGCGGTCAAATCTGCAAATGCATTTCCTTTTGCCTCAATTGTTTTTGCGCTCGTGTGTGCCGCTATCTTCATAATAGCCACTCGTTTAACCTTTTGAAGATTGTTCAGGACTCTCTTAATCCCTTCTCCATGTTTTACAGGTGTACCTGCTGCTGTCAGATAACCTCTAGCCCTCCATATGTGGCCATAATCATGCGCTACACCATAAGCGTAGGCAGAGTCAGTGTAAATATTCCCTTCTCGTCCTTTTAAATATTCTAGGGCTTGTTCTAAAGCTTTTAATTCTGCTTCTTGTGCTGACATGTGGGCTGGTAAGGGCTGTGCTTCAATCACCTGTGTATCAGTCACCTACTACCATCTATGTACAAAGTGTGCTCAGCATTTAAGATTGGTGTATCTGTAACATGTGGGAATCCCATTGTCTCCTGTTCCATGAGCTGAAAACAATCGTGCTCATCTATCTCTTTAAACAGAAGGGTGTCAGTTTCCTCATCTCCTTCCTTATTAGCACTATTATTCCCCCTTGCCAAATCTGGTGACTGAAGAGGCAAAAAGGTGGCCAAATTTAAGGTTGTACAGCGCTGAAAAGTGACATTTGGAGGTCAGAGTAAAGTACACTGTAACCTCAATTGCCTAGCCATTGAAATGTGTTTGGGCTGTACTTGAGACAAGATTGCATGTATGTCATGTGTAGTGTGCACTACAACTGGATTGTCTAGAACAATCTCTGATGACTTATCTAGGATTATCGACACCGCTGCTACCGCCCGTACACAGGACGGCGAACCTCTGGACACTGGATCTAATGCTGCTGAAAAGTAAGCAACGGGTCTTTGTTTTGCATGTGCCTGTGTCAAAACACCTGTGGCGTGTCCAGTGATTTCAGCAATGTACAAATGAAATGTCTTGGTGTAATCTGGAATACCAATAGCCGGGGCAGAAATCAATAACCTTTTCAAAGTGACAAACGACTCATAAGCTACTTCTGTAAGCATATACGGTACAATTTTCAAACAATCGTATAATGGCTGCATCAAAGAGCTAGCGTGTGGTATCCATTGTCTACAATATGACACAATACCTAAAAACATACGCAATTGTTTGAAATTCCGTGGGGGTAACATTCCCTTTATCACTTGGACCCTCTCCTCAGTGAGATGTCTTGTACCCTGTGATATACAATGTCCCAAAAAGATAACTTTTTTCTGACACACTTGCAACTTTTTCTTATTAACCTTGCAACCTTTTTCTGCCAAAAATCGCAACAAATTAAGGGTGGTAGCCAAACAAGTTTCCTTGTCCGGGCAGCATAACAATAAATCATCCACATATTGTAACAACACACAGGAATCTGGTGGTACCCATTCTCCCAACACTGTTTGCAATGCTTGCGAATACAAGGTAGGTGAATGCGCCATACCCTGAGGTAGGCGTGTCCAGGTTAGTTGTCGATTTTTGAGGGAAAATGCGAACCACGGTTGGCATTCTTCCGCAAGCGGGACGGAAAAGAAAGCGTTGGCCAAATCTATAACCGTAAAGTACATACTGGTTGATGGTATTTGTGACAGTAACGTATGTGGATTGGGTACTAAAGGTGTCATCGGGGCTAGTATTTTGTTGACTGCTCTGAGGTCTTGGACCATTCTGTACTTAACCGGACTACCGGCTACTGTTTTCTTTTTAACCGGATACAAAGGAGTATTCGCCGGTGATTTTACCTCTTTTAGAGCTCCACTTTTTAACAAGGATTGGACCTGCATTTCTATGGCCGCCTCTTGGGGTGCACTGAGTGGATACTGTTTTTGTTGGGGAAGCACTGCTCCTGGAATCAGCTGTAGGGTAACCGGAGGTATGGGCAAAAGTCCAACATCAGCTGGATGTTTCTCCCATAGTTCTTCCGGAAGGGATGACAAGATCTGATCCAAATCTGGAGAAGATGGACCGAACAGTTCCGATTCCTCCTCCAGGTATTGTATCAGGTTACACATCTCCATGTGTTCTTGATTATCCCCTATAGCTAAGGTGACAGTACCATCTGGGTGATAGGTAATGTTAGCTCCTATTTTCTGCAAAATGTCAGCTCCTAGCAAATTAGTGGGGGCTCCTCTAGATACCAGAAAACGTGAAAGGAACATGTGGTTCCCTATTTTAACTTTTAGAGGTTTTGTCAGAGGGGCGTCGGCTAAAATGCCATCATATCCAGTTATCAATATAGTGTCAGGTGATTCTTGCTCAGGGAGTAGTTCAGAATCAGAAAGTAACGAGCGTGAAGCTCCTGTGTCAACTAAACAAGAAATTTTCTTATTACCAACCGTTATAGTGGTCTTAAGCATCTTTGTTTTGGATCTTTCTAAAACCGGGGCGAGTCATGCCCGTGGATCATCTCCCTGTCGCCTTATGTCACCATTATTGTTATTGCCCCTGGGCTGGTTTCTTCTCTGATTAACTGGAGAATCAACACCTTCATCTCCTTCATCCCTTATTCTTTTCCTGCAGTGGCGTCTGATGTGACCAATCTTGTTACAGTAGTAACAGGTAAGGGGTTTGCGAGAGGAACCTCTACCTTGCTCTTGGGGACCCACAATCGCATTGATTGCATGATGTTTCCTCCCTTTGGTTTTTGCTAAGTCCGCCTCTATGCCTTGTGCCTTCTGTAACAACGAACCTCTATCTCTAATTGCCCTCCACTCTGGTGTGCAGGCTTTCAGTCTTTCACTTATCTGTGGATTTAATCCTTCCATAAACTGTCTATTGAAGGCTCGGATCGTGACTGGCAGAGCCAAATCCAATCCCTCATCTGCCATCATACTTTCCATAGATAAGTAAATTTCTGATACAGTCTGTCCTGGCATTTGTTTCATGGGTGATATTGACCCCCTCTCCTGTTGTTTTGCCTGACAGAAAGCTTCTAATCTAACAATAAAAGGGGCCCTTGAGTCTATGTGTCTGACGTGTCCTGCCTCTAGATTGCCATCCCCGTCAGCTCGGTCTGCAGGTCGGTGCGGACCTATTTCAGTCATAAACTGGTTAAACAGGGTCAGAGTCATTTTATGTCTGCATAAATCCTCCCCATCCTGCCAGGTTGCTTCATGTGTATTCATTAACTGTGTCACAAATCTACAGAAAGCAGCTGGCTTTGCTACCGGGTCTGGGGCGCTCTGTATTAATGCCATAAGGGTGTCTGCTGACCAAGGCTTCCAAGTCCTTATTTGCATCCTACGAGTAATAGTAGGTGGGGCGTGTGGATGGGCTACTTGTCCAAATTCTGGATTATTTACCTGTACAATGCGTGTATCAGTGTGTACGGGGGCTACAGTTTCTGAATGAGGTTTTTGTGCCCCACAATGCACACATTCTATTGCCCATTCTGGATTCTGTGTTCCACAAACCTGACAAACCCATCCTCTCCCCTCAAGTACAGGATATAACCCTGGCTTATGCGAATTTTGCTCTATGTCAGTGTATGGGGGTGGGATGGTTGAACTAAGATTATTTAAAATTTCAACATTTTTTGTTCTTCTATCTTTCATATCCCAACCATCACAATCTGGATTATATTTCCACCCCTCTTCTTTCGCTCTATTTGAGACCTTAATTAAGCATTGAACCTGATGCATCCATTGCTTCTCTAACACCTCTCCTTGTCTGTCCCTTTTTATTTCACTCCATACATCCGGGTTTAAACCCGCTGCTCCTTTCACCTTAAATTTACGAAGGACATCCTTTAAGTCCCGCGCTTCATCTTTCCCATAGATGTTTTTAATTATCTGTGGCAACGTATAATGCGCCACAATTCCCTGATGGGGTTTCGTGTTCTGCTGGCCCATTCTGACAGTCCATGCCTAGGTAGCGTGTGGGACACTTAGTGTACAGTACTAAATACTAAAAAAGCTACACTAGTTCCTCGTTGCCTTCCTCCTAGGGTGCCAGAATACTAAAAACCTCTCCAGGATGAGATTTCTGAAATCGAATTACTTTATATGCTAGCCAACTGACAAATATTATGACCAGACTGACGGCCACAACATATACAAGCATTCCTTTAAGTGACCAGGTATCCGACTAGATCTCCGGGCTTTATGGAGACCTCATTCCCCCCCGTATCTGGGATCCCTTTCATACACTCTTATCCCTGCTTTATGGAGCAGACAGGGCTTATACTTTCAACCCGTCTATGGTTTATGAATTAAATTGAATATCAAACTTAAGCGTCAGACCCCCAAACTCATCATGTGAGGTAAAGGCGCATTCCGTTGCTCATTGGGATGATATTCTTTCAATTCATACCAACCTTGGCAAGGCTCATTCACTTTCTCAACAAGACAGACAGACAACAAACAACAAATAATTCCAGCAATATAAACCAAAATGTGCAGTAATTCTAGACTCACCACTACAGAGTCTGGTGTTTTAAAACCAGGAGAACCGTAACTGACAGAACGGATAGGCACAAATCAGGGGAGCACAGAATATAAGAAAAATAAAGCTTTTTCTTACCTGGCCAGGTTTTCAATCTGTGGTTCCCGGAATGCCTGTCCTTTTTTTCCGTCAGTCCAATTCATCCACCTCTTGAAGTATCATCGGTGTGTCCCTACTTCCGGGCGCCAGAATTGTTAGATGCAGTTTTCAACTTAACTGCTTCTACTTTATATTGCTTTGCCAAATTTAGCTCTATTAAAGAAGTATAACACAGATTCAGAAAGTTTCTGTATATCAGCTCCGAGCCTTAAAGGTCCCGTACTGTCAACTGAACTGTCGGCTCTTTATTGGGGCTTTTTATAGACTGGTTACAGGATCGCATATTTCAGCAAATTTCCATATAAGGTAACAAGCAGTAAAATTTCAACATACGTGACGCTGGTCTTACACATCTGGAAAGACTTAAGCTACGTCTTACAACTGACACGCACACATTATACAGAAAAATGGCAAACAACTTAAGTAGAACTTTACTCCATTATTTCCAACCTTATCAGAGGAGAACTATAAGTCTTATCCTCTCATGTCTCAGCTACGAGGAAAACTGCAAGTGCCAGCCTCTCATGTCTCAGCTACGAGGAGAACTACAAGTCCCAGCCTCTCATGTCTCAGCCTTGAGGAGAACTACAAGTCCCAGCCTCTCATGCCTCAGCCCTGAGGAGAACTACAAGTCCCAGCCTCTCATGTCCCAGCTACGAGGAGAATTACAAGTCCCAGCCTCCCATGTCTCAGCCATGAGGAGAACTACAAGTCCCAGCCTTTCATGTCTCAGCTACGAGTAAAATTACAAGTCCCAGCCTCTCATGTCTATGCTACGAGGAGAACAACAAGTCCCAGCCTTTCATGTCTCTGCTAAGAGGTTAATTACAAGTCCCAGCCTCCCATGTCTCAGCTATGAGGAGAACTACAAGTCCCAGCTAGTAGTAGAACTACAAGTCCCAGCATCCCATGTCTAAGCTATTAATAGAACTACAAGTCCCAGCCTCTCATGTCTCAGCTACAAGGAGAACTACAAGTCCCAGCCTCTCATGTCTCAGCTACGAGGAGAACTACAAGTCCCATCCTCTCATGTCTCAGCTACGAGGATAACTACAAGTCCCAGCTTCCCATGTCTCAGCCACGAGGAGAACTACAAGTTCCAGCCTTTAATGTCTCAGCTACGGGAGAACTACAAGTCCCAGCCTCCCATGTCTCAGCCACGAGGAGAGCTACAAGTCCCAGCCTCCCATGTCTCAGCCATGAGGAGAACTACAAGTCCCAGCCTTTCATGTCTCAGCTATGAGTAAAATTACAAGTCCCAGCCTCCCATGTCTCAGCTACGAGGAGAACTGCAAGTCCCAGCCTCCCATGTCTCAGCTACGAGGAGAACTACAAATCCCAGCCTCTCATGTCCCAGCTACTAGGAGAACTACAAGTTCCAGCATCCCATGTCTCAGCTACGAGGAGAACTACAAGTCTCAGCCTCTCATGTCTCAGCTACGAGGAGAACTACAAGTGTCAGCCTCTCATGTCTCAGCTACGAGGAGAACTACAAGTCCCAGCATCCCATGTCCCAGCTATTAGGAGAAATACAAGTCCCAGCCTCCTATGTCCCAGCTATGAGGAGAAGTACAAGTCCCAGCCTCTCATGTCCCAGCTATGAGGAGATCTACAAGTCTCAGCCTCTCATGTCTCAGCTATGAGGAGAACTACAAGTCCCAGCCTCTCATGTCTCAGCCCTGAGGAGAACTACAAGTCCCAGCCTCTCATGTCCCAGCTCTGAGGAGAACTACAAGTTCCAGCCTCTCATGTCTCAGCTACGAGGAGAACTACAAGTCCCAGCCTTTCATGTCTCAGCCACGAGGAGAACTACAAGTCCCAGCCTTTAATGTCTCAGCTATGAGGAAAATTACATGTCCCAGCCTCCCATGTCTCAGCTACAAGGAGAACTACAAGTCCCAGCCTCCCATGTCTCAGCTACGAGGAGAACTACAAGTCCCAGCCTCCCATGTCTCAGCCATGAGGAGAATTACAAGTCCCAGCCTTTCATGTCTCAGCTACGAGTAAAATTACAAGTCCCAGCCTTTCATGTCTCAGCTATGGGGAGAACTACAAGTCCCAGCCTCTCATATCTCAGCTATGGGGAGAACTACAAGTCCCAGCCTCTCATGTCTCAGCTACGAGGAGAACTACAAGTCACAGCTACTAGGAGAACTACAAGTCCCAGCATCCCATGTCCCAGCTATTAATAGAACCACAAGTCCCAGCCTCTCGTGTCTCAGCTACGAGGAAAACTACAAGTCCCAGCCTCTCATGTCTCAGCTACGAGGAGAACTACAAGTCCCAGCCTCTCATGTCTCAGCTACGAGGAGAACTACAAGTCCCAGCCTCTCATGTCCCAGCTACGAGGAGATCTACAAGTCTCCGCCTCTCATGTCTCAGCTATGAGGAGAACTACAAGTCCCAGCCTCTCATGTCTCAGCCCTGAGGAGAACTACAAGTCCCAGCCTTTCATGTCTCAGCTACGGGTAAAATTACAAGTCCCAGCCTTTCATGTCTCAGCTACGAGGAAAATTACAAGTCCCAGCCTCCCATGTCTCAGCTACGAGGAGAACTACAAGTCCCAGCCTCCCATGTCTCAGCCACGAGGAGAACTACAAGTCCCAGCCTCCCATGTCTCAGCCACGAGGAGAACTACAAGTCCCAGCTTCTCATGTCTCAGCCACGAGGAGAAGTACAAGTCCCAGACTCCCATGTCCCAGCTGCGAGGAGAACTACAATTCCCAGCCTCTCATGCCTCAGCTACGTGAAGAACAATAAGTCCAAGCCTACTTTGTCTCAGCTATGAGAAGTAATACAAGTCCCAGCCTCCCATGTCTCAGCTACGAGGAGAACTACAAATCCCAGCCTCTCATGTCCCAGCTACTAGGAGAACTACAAGTTCCAGCATCCCATATCTCAGCTACGAGGAGAACTACAAGTCTCAGCCTCTCATGTCTCAGCTACGAGGAGAACTACAAGTGCCAGCCTCTCATGTCTCAGCTACGAGGAGAACTACAAGTCCCAGCATCCCATGTCCCAGCTATTAGGAGAAATACAAGTCCCAGCCTCCCATGTCCCAGCTATGAGGAGAAGTACAAGTCCCAGCCTCTCATGTCCCAGCTACGAGGAGAACTACAAGTCTCAGCCTCTCATGTCTCAGCTATTAGGAGAACTACAAGTCCCAGCCTCTCATATCTCAGCCCTGAGGAGAACTACAAGTCCCAGCCTCTCATGTCCAAGCTCTGAGGAGAACTACAAGTCCCAGCCTCCCATGTTCCAGCTACAAGGAGAACTACAAGTCCCAGCCTCTCATGTCTAAGCTACGAGGAGAATTACAAGTCCCAGCCTCCCATGTCTCAGCCCTGAGGAGAACTACAAGTTCCAGCTTCTCATGTCCCAGCTCTGAGGAGAACTACAAGTCTCAGCCTCTCATGTCCCAGCTCTAAGGAGAACTACAAGTCCCAGCCTCCCATGTTCCAGCTACAAGGAGAACTACAAGTCCCAGCATCCCATGTCCCAGCTATAAGGAGAAATACAAGTCCCAGCCTCCCATGTCCCAGCTATGAGGAGAAGTACAAGTCCCAGCCTCTCATATCCCAGCTATGCGGAGATCTACAAGTCTCAGCCTCTCATGTCTCAGCTATGAGGAGAACTACAAGTCCCAGCCTCTCATGTCTCAGCCCTGAAGAGAACTACAAGTCCCAGCCTCTCATGTCCCAGCTCTGAGGAGAACTACAAGTTCCAGCCTCTCATGTCTCAGCTACGAGGAGAACTACAAATCCCAGCCTTTCATGTCTCAGCCACGAGGAGAACTACAAGTCCCAGCCTTTAATGTCTCAGCTATGAGGAAAATTACAAGTCCCAGCCTCCCATGTCTCAGCTACGAGGAGAACTACAAGTCCCAGCCTCCCATGTCTCAGCTACGAGGAGAACTACAAGTCCCAGCCTCCCATGTCTCAGCCATGAGGAGAATTACAAGTCCCAGCCTTTCATGTCTCAGGTACGAGTAAAATTACAAGTCCCAGCCTTTCATGTCTCAGCTATGGGGAGAACTACAAGTCCCAGCCTCTCATATCTCAGCTATGGGGAGAACTACAAGTCCCAGCCTCTCATGTCTCAGCTACGAGGAGAACTACAAGTCACAGCTACTAGGAGAACTACAAATCCCAGCATCCCATGTCCCAGCTATTAATAGAACCACAAGTCTCAGCCTCTCGTGTCTCAGCTACGAGGAAAACTACAAGTCCCAGCCTCTCATGTCTCAGCTACGAGGAGAACTACAAGTCCCAGCCTCTCATGTCCCAGCTACGAGGAGATCTACAAGTCTCCGCCTCTCATGTCTCAGCTATGAGGAGAACTACAAGTCCCAGCCTCTCATGTCTCAGCTACGAGGAGAACTAAAAGTCCCAGCCTCCCATGTCTCAGCCACGAGGAGAATTACAAGTCCCAGCCTCTAATGTCTCAGCCACGAGGAGAACTACAAGTCCCAGCTTCTCATGTCTCAGCCACGAGGAGAAGTACAAGTCCCAGACTCCCATGTCCCAGCTACGAGGAGAACTACAATTCCCAGCCTCTCATGCCTCAGCTACGTGAAGAACAATAAGTCCCAGCCTACTTTGTCTCAGCTATGAGAAGTAATACAAGTCCCAGCCTCCCATGTCTCAGCTATGAGGAGAACTACAAGTCCCAGCCTCTCATGTCTCAGGCCTGAGGAGAACTACAAGTCCCAGCCTTTCATGTCTCAGCTACGGGTAAAATTACCAGTCCCAGCCTTTCATGTCTCAGCTACGAGGAAAATTACAAGTCCCAGCCTCCCATGTCTCAGCTACGAGGAGAACTACAAGTCCCAGCCTCCCATGTCTCAGCCATGAGGAGACCTACAAGTCCCAGTCTCCCATGTCTCAGCTACGAGGAGAACTAAAAGTCCCAGCCTCCCATGTCTCAGCCACGAGGAGAATTACAAGTCCCAGCCTCTAATGTCTCAGCCACGAGGAGAACTACAAGTCCCAGCTTCTCATGTCTCAGCCACGAGGAGAAGTACAAGTCCCAGCCTCCCATGTCTCAGCTACGAGGAGAACTACAAATACCAGCCTCTCATGTCCCAGCTACTAGGAGAACTACAAGTACCAGAATTCCATGTCTCAGCTATGAGGAGAACTACAAGTCCCAGCATCCCATGTCCCAGCTATTAGGAGAAATACAAGTCCCAGCCCCCCATGTCCCAGCTATAAGGAGAAGTACAAGTCTCAGCCTCTCATGTCTCAGCTACGAGGAGAACTACAAGTGCCAGCCTCTCATGTCTCAGCTACGAGGAGAACTACAAGTCCCAGCATCCCATGTCCCAGCTATTAGGAGAAATACAAGTCCCAGCCTCCCATGTCCCAGCTATGAGGAGAAGTACAAGTCCCAGCCTCTCATTTCCCAGCTACGAGGAGAACTACAAGTCTCAGCCTTTCATATCTCAGCCCTGAGGAGAACTACAAGTCCCAGCCTCTCATGTCCCAGCTCTGAGGAGAACTACAAGTCCCAGTCTCCCATGTTCCAGCTACAAGGAGAACTACAAGTCCCAGCCTCTCATGTCTCAGCTACGAGGAGAATTACAAGTCCCAGCCTCCCATGTCTCAGCCCTGAGGAGAACTACAAGTTCCAGCCTCTCATGTCCCAGCTCTGAGGAGAACTACAAGTCCCAGCCTCCCAAGTCCCAGCTACGGGGAGAACTACAAGTCCCAGCCTCCCATGTCCCAGCTACGAGGAGAACTACAAGTTCCAGCCTCTCATGTCTCAGCTACAAGGAGAACTACAAGTCCCAGCCTTTCATGTCTCAGCTACGAGGAGAACAACAAGTCCCAGCCTCCCATGTCTCAGCCATGAGGAGAACTACAAGTTCCAGCCTTTCATGTCTCAGCTACGAGTAAAATTACAAGTCCCAGCCTCTCATGTCTCAGCTACGAGGAGAACAACAAGTCCCAGCCTTTCATGTCTCTACTAAGAGGTTAATTACAAGTCCCAGCCTCCCATGTCTCAGCTATGAGGAGAACTACAAGTTCCAGTTAGTAGGAGAACTACAAGTCCCAGCATCCCATGTCCAAGCTATTAATAGAACTACAAGTCCCAGCCTCTCATGTCTCAGCTACAAGGAGAACTACAAGTCCCAGCCTCTCATGTCTCAGCTACGAGGAGAACTACAAGTCCCATCCTCTCATGTCTCAGCTATGAGGATAACTACAAGTCCCAGCTTCCCATGTCTCAGCCACGAGGAGAACTACAAGTCCCAGCCTTTCATGTCTCAGCTACGAGTAAAATTACAAGTCCCAGCCTTTCATGTCTCAGCTAAGAGGAAAATTACAAGTCCCAGCCTTTCATGTCTCAGCTACGAGGAAAACTACAAGTCCCAGCTTCTCATGTCTCAGCTACGAGGAGAACTACAAGTCCCAGCCTCATATTTCCCAGCTACGAGGAGAACTACAAGTCCCAGCCTTTCATGTCTCAGCCACGAGGAAAACTATAAGTCCTAGCTTCTCATGTCTCAGCTACGAGGAGAACTACAAGTCCCAGCATTCCATGTCCCAGCTATTAGGAGAACTACAAGTGCCAGCCTCTCATGTCTAAGCTACGAGGAGAACTGCAAGTGCCAGCCTCTCATGTCTCAGCTACGAGGAGAACTACAAGTGCCAGCCTCTCATGTCTCAGTTACGAGGAGAACTACAAGTCCCAGCCTCTCATGTCCCAGCTACTAGGAGAACTACAAGTCCCAGCATCCCATGTCCCAGCTATTAGGAGAACTACAAGTGCCAGCCTCTCATGTCTCAGCTACGAGGAGAACTACAAGTCCCAACCTCTCATGTCCCAGGTTCGAGGAGAACTACAAGTCTCAGCTTCTCATGTCTCAGCTACGAGGAGAACTACAAGTGCCAGCCTCTCATGTCTCAGCCCTGAGGAGAACTACAAGTTCCAGCCTCTTATGTCCCAGCTACGAGGAGAACTACAAGTGCCAGCCTTTCATGTCTCAGCTACGAGGAAAATTAAAAGTCCCAGCCTCCCATGTCTCAGCTACGAGGAGATCTACAACTTCCAGCGTCTCATGTCTCAGCCACGAGGAGAACTACGAGTCCCATCCTTTAATGTCTCAGCTACGAGGAGAACTACAAGTCCCAGCCTCCCATGTCTCAGCCACAAGAAGAACTAAAAGTCCCAGCCTCCCATGTCTCAGCCATGAGGAGAACTACAAGTCCCAGCCTTTCATGTCTCAGCTACGAGGAGAACTACAAGTCCCAGCCTCTCATGTCTCAGCTACGGGGAGAACTACAAGTCCCAGCCTCTCATGTCTCAGCTACGAGGAGAACTACAAGTCCCCAGCTACTAGGAGAACTACAAGTCCCAGTATCCCATGTCCCACCTATTAATAGATCTACAAGTCCCAGCCTCTCATGTCTCAGCTACGAGGAGAAGTACAAGTCCCAGCCTCTCATGTCTCAGTTACGAGGAGAAATACAAGTCCCAGCCTCTCATGTCTCAGCTACGAGGAGAACTACAAGTCCCAGCCTCTCATGTCCCAACTACGAGGAGATCTACAAGTCTCCACCTCTCATGTCACAGCTATAAGGAGAACTGCAAGTCCCAGCCTCTCATGTCTCAGCCCTGAGGAGAATTACAAGTCCCAGCCTTTCATGTCTCAGCTACATGGAGAACTACAAGTCCCAGCCTCTCATGTCCCAGATACGAGTAGAAGTACAAGTCCCAGCCTCTCATGTCTCAGCTACAAGGAGAATTACAAGTCCCAGCTTTTCATGTCTCAGCTACGAGGAAAACTACAAGTCCCAGCATCTCATGTCCCAGCTACTAGGAGAACTACAAGTCCCAGCATCCCATGTCCCAGCTATTAAGAGAACTACAAGTCCCAGCCTCTCATGTCTCAGCTACGAGGAGAACTACAAGTGCCAGCCTCTCATGTGTCAGCTACGAGGAGAACTACAAGTCCCAGCCTCTCATGTCCCAGCTACGAGGAGAACTACACATCTCAGCTTCTCATGTCTCAGCTACGAGGAGAACTACAAGTCCCAGCCTCTCATGTCTCAGCTATGAAAAAACTATATGTCTCAGCCTCTCATGTCTCGGCCCTGAGGAGAACTACAAGTCCCAGCCTCCCATTTCCCAGCTACGAGGAGAACTACAAGTGCCAGCCTCTCATGTCCCAGCTACGAGAAGAACTACAAGTGCCAGACTCTCATGTCTTAGCTACGAGGAGAACTACAAGTCCCAGCCTCTCATGTCTTAGCCCTGAGGAGAACTACAAGTCCCAGCCTCTGATGTCCCAGCTACGAGAAGAACTACAAGACCCAGCCTCCCATGTCCCAGCTACGAGGAGAACTACAAGTCCCAGCCTTTCATGTCTCAGCCACGAGCAGAACTACAAGTCCTAGCCTTTAATGTCTCAGCTACGAATAAAATTACAAGTCCCAGCCTCTCATGTCTCAGCTACGAGGAGAACTAGAAGTCCCAGCCTTTCATCTCTCAGCTAAGAGGAAAATTACAAGTCCCAGCCTCCCATGATCCAGCTACGAGGAGAACTACAAGTCCCAGCCCCTCATGTCTCAGCTACAGGGAGAACTACAAGTCCCAGCCTCTCATGTCCAAGCTACGAGGAGAACTACAAGTCCCACCTACTAGGAGAACTACAAGTCCCAGCACCCCATGTCCCAGCTATTAATAGAACTACAAGTCCCAGCTTCTCATGTCTCAGCTACGAGGAGAACTACAAGTCCCAGCCTCTCATGTCTCAGCTACGAGGAGAACCAAAAGTCCCAGCCTCCCATGTCCCAGCTACGAGGAGAACTACAAATCCCAGCCTCTCATGCCTCAGCTATGAGAAGAAATACATGTCCCAGCCTCCCATGTCCCAGCTACGAGGAGAACTACAATTCCCAGCCTCTCATGTCCAAGCTACTAGGAGAACTACAAGTCCCAGCATCCCATGTCTCAGCTACGAGGAGAACTAAAAGTCTCAGCCTCTCATGTCTCAGCTACGAGGAGAAATAAAAGGGCCAGGCTCTCATGTCTCAGCTACGAGGAGAACTACAAGTCCCAGCCTCTCATGTCCCAGCTACGGGGAGAACTACAAGTCCCAGCATCCCATGTCCCAGCTATTAGGAGAAATACAAGTCCCAGCCTCCCATGTCCCAGCTATTAGTAGAAGTACGAGTCAAAGCCTCCCATGTCCCCGCTACGAGGAGAACTACAAGTGCCAGCCTTTCATGTCTCAGCTACGAGGAGAACTACAAGTCCCAGCCTCTCATGTTCCAGCTACGAGGAGAACTACAAGTGCCAGCCTGTCATGTCTCAGCCCTGAGGAGAACTACAAGTCCCAGCCTCTCATGTCCCAGCTCCGAGGAGAACTACAAGTCCCAACCTCCCGTGTCCCAGCCACGAGGAGAACTACAAGTCCCAGCCTCTCATGTCTCAGCTACGAGGAAAATTACAAGTCCCATCCTCCCATGTCTCAGCTACCAGAAGAAATACAAGTCCCAGCCTCCCATGTCCCAGGTACGAGGAGAACTACAAGTCCCAGCCTCTCATGTCCCAGCTATGAGCAGATCTGCAAGTCCCAGCCTCCCATGTCTCAGCTACAAGAATAACAAGTCCCAGCCTCTCATGTCTCAGCTAAGAGGAGAACTACAAGTACCAGCCTCTCATGTCTCAGCTTTGAGGAGAACTACAAGTACCAGCCTCCAATGTCCCAGCTACAAGGAGAACTACAAGTCACAGCCTCTCATGTCCCAGCTACGGGAAGAACTACAAGTCCCAGCCTCCCATGTCTCAGCTACGAGGAAAACTACAAGTCCCAGTCTCTCATGTCCCAGCTACGAGGAGAACTACAAGTCCTAGCCTCTCATGTCCAAGCTACGAGGAGAACTACAAGTCCCAGCTACTAGAACTACAAGTCCCAGCATCCCATGTCCCAGCTATTAATAGAACTACAAGTCCCAGCCTCTCATGTCTCAGCTACGAGGAGAACTACAAGTCCCAGCCTCTCATGTCTCAGCTACGAGGAGAACTACAAGTCCCATCCTCTCATGTCTCATCTACGAGGAGAACCAAAAGTCCTAGCCTCCCATGTCCCAGCTACGAGGAGAACTACAAGTCCCAGCCTCTCATGTCCAAGCTACTAGGAGAACTACAAGTCCCAGCATCCCATGTCTCAGCTACGAGGAGAACTACAAGTCCCAGCCTCTCATGTCCCAGCTACGGGGAGAACTACAAATCCCAGCCTCCCATGTCCCAGCTATTAGGAGAAGTACGAGTCAAAGCCTCCCATGTCCCCGCTACGAGGAGAACTACAAGTCCCAGCCTTTCATGTCTCAGCTACGAGGAGAACTACAAGTCCCAGCCTCTCATGTCCCAGCTACGAGGAGAACTACAAGTCCCAGCCTGTCATGTCTCAGCCCTGAGGAGAACTACAAGTCCCAGCCTCTCATGTCCCAGCTTCGAGGAGAACTACAAGTCCCAACCTCCCGTGTCCCAGCCACGGAGAGAACTACAAGTCCCAGCCTCTCATGTCTCAGCTACGAGGAAAATTACAAGTCCCAGCCTCCCATGTCCCAGGTACGAGGAGAACTACAAGTCCCAGCCTCTCATGTCTCAGCTAAGAGGAGAACTACAAGTACCAGCCTCTCATGTCTCAGCTTTGAGGAAAACTACAAGTACCAGCCTCCAATGTCCCAGCTACAAGGAGAACTACAAGTCACAGCCTCTCATGTCCCAGCTACGAGAAGAACTACAAGTACCAGCCTCCCATGTCTCAGCTACGAGGAAAACTACAAGTCCCAGTCTCTCATGTCCCAGCTACGAGGAGAACTACAAGTCCCAGCCTCTCATGTCTCAGCTACGGGGAGAACTACAAGTCCCAGCCTCTCATGTCTCAGCTACGAGGAGAACTACAAGTCCCAGCTACTAGGAGAACTACAAGTCCCAGCATCCCATGTCCCAGCTATTAATAGATCTACACGTCCCAGCCTCTCATGTCTCAGCTACAAGGAGAACTACAAGTCCCAGCCTCTTATGTCTCAGTTATGAGGAGAACTACAAGTCACAGCCTCTCATGTCTCAGCTACGAGGAGAACTACAAGTCCCAGCCTCTCATGTCCCAGCTACGAGGAGATCTACAAGTCTCCACCTCTCATGTCTCAGCTATAAGGAGAACTGCAAGTCCCAGCCTCTCATGTCTCAGCCCTGAGGAGAACTACAAGTCCCAGCCTCTCATGTCCCAGCTACGAGTAGAAGTACAAGTCCCAGCCTCTCATGTCTCAGCTACGAGGAGAATTACAAATCCCAGCCTCTCATGTCCCAGCTACTAGGAGAACTACAAGTCCCAGCATCCCATGTCCCAGCTATTAAGAGAACTACAAGTCCCAGCCTCTCATGTCTCAACTACGAGGAGAACTACAAGTGCCAGCGTCTCATGTGTCAGCTACGAGAACTACAAGTCCCAGCCTCCCATGTCCCAGCTACGAGGAGAACTACAAGTGCCAGCCTCTCATGTCCCAGCTATGAGGAGAACTACAAGTGCCAGACTCTCATGTCTCAGCCCTGAGGAGAACTACAAGTCCCAGCCTCTGATGTCCCAGCTACGAGAAGAACTACAAGTCCCAGCCTCTCATATCCCAGCTACGAGAAGAACTACAAGTCCCAGCCTCCCATGTCTCAGCTATGAGGAAAACTACAAGTCCCAGTCTCTCATGTCCCAGCTAGGAGGAGAACTACAAGTCCCAGCCTTTCATGTCTCAGCTACGGGGAGAACTACAAGTCCCAGCCTCTCATATCTCAGCTACGAGGAGAACTACAAGTCCCAGCATCCCATGTCCCAGCATCCCATGTCCCAGCTATTAATAGATCTACAAGTCCCAGCCTCTCATGTCTCAGCTACGAGGAGAACTACAAGTCCCAGCCTCTTATGTCTCAGTTACGAGGATAACTACGAGTCCCAGCCTCTCATGTCTCAGCTACGAGGAGAACTACAAGTCCCAGCCTCTCATGTCCCAGCTACGAGGAGATCTACAAGTCTCCACCTCTCATGTCTCAGCTATAAGGAGAACTACAAGTCACAGCCTCTCATGTCCCAGCTACGAGAAGAACTACAAGTCCCAGCCTCCCATGTCTCAGCTACGAGGAAAACTACAAGTCCCTGTCTCTCATGTCCCAGCTACGAGGAGAACTACAAGTCCCAGACTCTCATGTCTCAGCTACGGGGAGAACTACAAGTCCCAGCCTCTCATGTCTCAGCTACGAGGAGAACTACAAGTCCCAGCTACTAGGAGAACTACAAGTCCCAGCATCCTATGTCCCAGCTATTAATAGATCTACAAGTCCCAGCCTCTCATGTCTCAGCTACGAGGAGAACTACAAGTCCCAGCCTCTTATGTCTCAGCTACGAGGAGAACTACAAGTCCCAGCCTCTCATGTCTCAGCTACGAGGAGAACTACAAGTCCCAGCCTCTCATGTCACAGCTACGAGGAGATCTACAAGTCTCCACCTCTCATGTCTCAGCTATAAGGAGAACTGCAAGTCCCAGCCTCTCATGTCTCAGCCCTGAGGAGAACTACAAGTCCCAGCCTCTCATGTCCCAGCTACGAGTAGAAGTACAAGTCCCAGCCTCTCATGTCTCAGCTACGAGGAGAATTACAAGTCCCAGCCTCTCATGTCCCAGCTACTAGGAGAACTACAAGTCCTAGCATCCCATGTCCCAGCTATTAAGAGAACTACAAGTCCCAGCCTCTCATGTCTCAGCTACGAGGAGAACTACAAGTGCCAGCCTCTCATGTGTCAGCTACGAGAACTACAAGTCCCAGCCTCTCATGTCTCAGCTATGAAAAAATTTATAAGTCCCAGCCTCTCATGTCTCAGCCCTGAGGATAACTACAAGTCCCAGCCTCCCATGTCCCAGCTACGAGGAGAACTACGAGTGCCAGCCTCTCATGTCCCAGCTACGAGGAGAACTACAAGTGCCAGACTCTCATGTCTTAGCTATGAGGAGAACTACAAGTCCCAGCCTCTCATGTCTCAGCCCTGAGGAGAACTACAAGTCCCAGCCTCTGATTTCCCAGCTACGAGAAGAACTACAAGTCCCAGCCTCTCATATCCCAGCTACGAGAAGAACTACAAGTCCCAGCCTCCCATGTCTCAGCTATGAGGAAAACTACAAGTCCCAGGCTCTCATGTCCCAGCTACGAGGAGAACTACAAGTCCCAGCCTCTCATGTCTCAGTTACGGGTAGAACTTCAAGTCCCAGCCTCTCATGTCTCAGCTACGAGGAGAACTACAAGTCCCAGCTACTAGGAGAACTACAAGTCCCAGCAACCCATGTCCCAGCTATTAATAGATCTACAAGTCCCAGCCTCTCATGTCTCAGCTACGAGGAGAACTACAAGTCCCAGCCTCTTATGTCTCAGTTACGAGGATAACTACAAGTCCCAGCCTCTCATGTCTCAGCTATGAGGAGAACTGCAAGTCCCAGCCTCTCATGTCCCAGCTACGAGTAGAAGTACAAGTCCCAGCCTCTCATGCCTCAGCTACGAGGAGAATTACAAGTCCCAACCTCTCATGTCCCAGCTACTAGGAGAACTACAAGTCCCAGCATCCCATGTCCCAGCTATTAAGAGAACTACAAGTCCCAGCATCTCATGTCTCAGCTACGAGGAGAACTACAAGTGCCAGCCTCTCATGTGTCAGCTACGAGGAGAACTACAAGTGCCAGCCTC
Organism: Aquarana catesbeiana; assembly: GCF_042186555.1. Lineage (NCBI taxonomy): Eukaryota > Metazoa > Chordata > Amphibia > Anura > Ranidae > Aquarana > Aquarana catesbeiana. The sequence continues at coordinate 221,425,823 of NC_133336.1, read as the reverse complement.
TCATGTCTCAGCTACGAGGAGAACTGCAAGTCCCAGCCTCCCATGTCCCAGCTACGAGGAGAACTACACATCTCAGCTTCTCATGTCTCAGCTATGAAAAAAACTATAAGTCCCAGCCTCTCATGTCTCAGCCCTGAGGAGAACTACAAGTCCCAGCCTCTGATGTCCCAGCTACAAGGAGAACTACAAGTCCCAGCCTCCCATGTCCCAGCTACGAGGAGAACTACAAGTCCCAGCCTCTCATGTCTCAGCTACGAGGAGAACTACAAGTTCCAGCCTCTCATGTCTCAGCTATGAGGAGAACTACAAGTCCCAGCCTTTCCTGTCTCAGTTACGAGGAGAACTACAAGTCCCAGCCTTTAATGTCTCAGCTATGAGGAAAATTACAAGTCCCAGCCTCCCATGTCTCAGCTACGAGGAGAACTACAAGTCCCAGCCTTTCATGTGTCAGCTACGAGTAAAATTACAAGTCCCAGCCTCTCATGTCTCAGCTACGAGGAGAACTACAAGTCCCAGCCTTTCATGTCTCAGCTAAGAGGAAAATTACAAGTCCCAGCCTCCCATGTCCCAGCTATGAGGAGAACTACAAGTCCAAGCCTCTCATGTCTCAGCTACGGGGAGAACTACAAGTCCAAGCCTCTCATGTCCAAGCTACTAGGAGAACTACAAGTCCCAGCTACTAGGAGAACTACAAGTCCCAGCATCCCACGTCCCAGCTATTAATAGAACTACAAGTCCCAGCCTCTCATGTCTCAGCTATGAGGAGAACTACAAGTCCTATCCTCTCATGTCTCAGCTACGAGGAAAACTACAAGTCCCAGCCTTTCATGTCTCAGCTACGAGGAGATCTACAAGTCTCCACCTCTCATGTCTCAGCTATGAGGAGAACTACAAGTCCCAGCCTCTGATGTCCCAGCTACGAGAAGAACTACAAGTCCCAGCCTCCCATGTCCCAGCTACGAGGAGAACTACAAGTCCCAGCCTCTCATGTCCAAGCTACTAGGAGAACTACAAGTCCCAGCCTTTTATGTCACAGCTACGAGGAGAACTACAAGTCTCAGTCTCTAATGTCTCAGCTATGAGGAGAACTAAAAGGGCCAGCCTCTCATGTCCCAGTTACGAGAAGAACTACAAGTCCCAGCCTCCCATGTCCCAACTACGAGGAGAACTACAAGTCCCAGCCTCTCATGTCTCAGCTACAAGGAGAACTACAAGTCCCAGCCTCTCATGTCCCAGCTTCCTGGAGAACTACAAGTGCTAGACTCTCATGTCTTAGATACAAGGAGAACTACAAGTCCCAGCCTCTCATGTCTCAGCCCTGAGGAGAACTACAAGTCCCAGCCTCTGATGTCCCAGCTACGAGAATAACTACAAGTCCCAGCCTCCCATGTCCCAGCTATGAGGAGAACTACAAGTCCCAGCCTCTCATGTCTCAGCTACGAGGAGAACTACAAGTTCCAGCCTCTCATGTCTCAGCTATGAGGAGAACTACAAGTCCCAGCCTTTCCTGTGTCAGTTACGAGGAGAACTACAAGTCCCAGCCTTTAATGTCTCAGCTATGAGGAAAATTACAAGTCCCAGACTCCCATGTCTCAGCTACGAGGAGAACTACAAGTCCCAGCATCCCATGTCTCAGCTACGAGGAGAACTACAAGTCCCAGCCTCCCATGTCTCAGCTACGAGGAGAACTACAAGTCCCAGCATCCCATGTCTCAGCTACGAGGTGAACTACAAGTCCCAGCCTCCCATATCTCAGCTACGAGGAGAACTACAAGTCCCAGCCTCCCATGTCTCAGCCACGAGGAGAACTACAAGTCCCAGCCTTTCATGTCTCAGCTACGAGGAGAACTACAAGTCCCAGCCTCTCATGTCTCAGCTACGAGGAGAACTACAAGTCTCCGCCTCTCATGTCTCAGCTATGAGGAGAACTACAAGTCCCAGCCTCTCATGTCTCAGCTACGAGGAGAACTACAAGTCCCAGCCTCCCATGTCTCAGCCACGAGGAGAACTACAAGTCCCAGCCTTTCATGTCTCAGCTACGAGTAAAATTACAAGTCCCAGCCTCTCATGTCTCAGCTATGAGGAGAACTACAAGTCCCAGCCTCTCATGTCCAAGCTACTAGGAGAACTACAAGTCCCAGCTACTAGGAGAACTACAAGTCCCAGCATCCCACGTCCCAGCTATTAATAGAACTACAAGTCCCAGCCTCTCATGTCTCAGCTACAAGGAGAACTACAAGTCCCAGCCTCTCATGTCTCAGCTATGAGGAGAACTACAAGTCCCAGCCTTTCATGTCCCAGCTACGAGGAGATCTACAAGTCTCCACCTCTCATGTCTCAGCTATGAGGAGAACTACAAGTCCCAGCCTTTCATGTCTCAGCTACGAGTAAAATTACAAGTCCCAGCCTCTCATGTCTCAGCTATGAGGAGAACTACAAGTCCCAGCCTCTCATGTCCAAGCTACTAGGAGAACTACAAGTCCCAGCTACTAGGAGAACTACAAGTCCCAGCATCCCACGTCCCAGCTATTAATAGAACTAGAAGTCCCAGCCTCTCATGTCTCAGCTACAAGGAGAACTACAAGTCCCAGCCTCTCATGTCTCAGCTATGAGGAGAACTACAAATCCCAGCCTTTCATGTCCCAGCTACGAGGAGATCTACAAGTCTCCACCTCTCATGTCTCAGCTACGAGGAGAACTACAAGTCCCAGCCTCCCATGTCCCAGCTACGAGGAGAATTACAAGTCCCAGCCTCTCATGCCTCAGCTACGAGGAGAACTACAAGTCCCAGCCTCCCATGTCCCAGCTACGAGGAGAATTACAAGTCCCAGCCTCTCATGCCTCAGCTACGAGGAGAACTACAAGTCCCAGCCTTTTATGTCACAGCTACGAGGAAAAGTGCAAGTCCTAGCCTCCCATGTCTCAGCTATGAGAAGAAATACAAGTCCCAGCCTCTCATGTCTCAGCTACGAGGAGAACTACAAGTCCCAGCCTCTCATGTCCAAGCTACTAGGAGAATTACAAGTCCCAGCATCCTATGTCTCAGCTATGAGGAGAACTACAAGTCTCAGCCTCTCATGTCTCAGCTATGAGGAGAACTAAAAGGGCCAGCCTCTCATGTCTCAGCTACAAGGAGAACTACAAGTCCCAGCCTCTCATGTCTCAGCTACGGGGAGAACTACAAGTCCCAGCATCCCATGTCCCAGCTATTAGGAGAAATACAAGTCCCAGCCTCCCATGTCCCAGCTACGAGGAGAACTACAAGTCCCAGCCTTTCATGTCTCAGCTACGAGGAGAACTACAAGTCCCAGCCTCTCATGTCCCAGCTACGAGGAGAACTACAAGTCCCAGCCTCCTGTGTCCCAGCTACGAGGAGAACTACAAGTCCCAGCCACTCATGTCTCAGCTACGAGGAAAATTACAAGTCCCATCCTCCCATGGCTCAGCTATGAGAAGAAATACAAGTCCCAGCCTCCCATGTCCCAGCTATGAGAAGATCTGCAAGTCCCAGCCTCCCATGTCTCAGCTACGAGGAGAACTATAAGTACCAGCCTCTCATGTCTCAGCTACAAGAAGAACAAGTCCCAGCCTCTCATGTCTCAGCTACGAGGAGAACTACAAGTACCAGCCTCTCATGTCCCAGCTACGAGGAGAACTACAAGTCCCAGCCTCTCATATCCCAGCTACAAGAAGAACTACAAGTCCCAGCCTCCCATGTCTCAGCTACGAGGAAAACTACAAGTCCCAGCCTCTCATTTCTCAACTGCTTGTAGTCCTCCTGTATATAGATACATGGAAGGCTGGGAGGAGTGGGTTCGGGTCTGACAGAGAGGAGGAGGGGTCGCAGCTGACAGAGCAGATGAGAGAGACCAACCTCAGGAGACAGAGAAAAGAGACGGGGTTTGGAACTTTAAATGAGGAGTGCATGAAAGGACCCAAGGATAAGACAATGTAATACGGATGTGTTTATTAGTATAAAACACCCAGCAGAGCATGCGTTTTAAGATACATACATAATAGTAAGCATACATAATAGTAAACATATACAAAGCATGATGCAAGAAACCAGCTCCCGGTCTCTCAGTCTGCAGACTATCTGGTGGCCAATGTGTTCCAACTCGCATGTACACTCCTACATGCTGCCAATGAGTAAGTTATTTGGAGACAGATCATTTTCATCTCCATGATAATGTCCCCCATTTGTTGGATGATATGCCCAAATTTATACATCACATTATGTCCTCCTGCAGGTTTTACTCTATCATGCATCTGCCCCTGAAGATTGGCAAGCATACCATGAAACGCGTAGGGAATACACAGATGCAACATGACTCAATTGTAGGACCTACCTTGGTTTTAATGTTTCCACTCGTGAGAGGATTTTTTAGCAATGTGATTAAGTGGTCGTTTCACTATGTTTTATGGTTTCTTGCATCATGCTTTGTATATGTGTAGCGCTGGTAGATTTTTATCTACCGCTGATAGGTAAATTTAGTGGGTCGCTTATTATAGGAAGTTAGATTTGCCTCTGTTCCACATTGTGCCGGTGCATGCAGTTCCACATTGTGCCGGTGGGTGTCGTTGTCACCATTGGCAGGTGTTGGAAAAGCAACATGTTGAAGCAAATGAGTGCTCCTCTGTCTTGGGGATAACTCGGTAGAGGTGGTCCTCTGAGTTGCATTCTGGGAGAGGGTATTTATGGGACAGACTCCATGTTTAAGGGTTCGTTTTCAGCCACCTGCTGGCCCTCCTGGCCAACAGGTATGCACTAGCAATACCGCCTCATGGTCCTCCGTTCCGGAGGCCCGTGTCGCTGTGGCATGTGGGTGGGCTCAGAAGCCTGTCTGGGGCTTACCACAGCAGCAGAGGAACGGTCCTAAGCTGTCTATCCTGAGTGAAGAAGCTGGACAACCGAGAAGATCCCAGGGGAGGACCCATCATGGAAGGATCATGCAGAGTGCTGGTCTGGAGAGGGGCCTGGTGACTCGGTTGGAGAACGTATTCCGAAGTAATTTTACAGTATAGTACTGCCGGGTTGGCTTAAAGGTTCAAGTACTGTATCTGACATTCATCACAAACCAATACATCCATCCTGTGGCAGAGGATTGTACGAGTTTTATCCCAGATAAGTCTGTGGCAGAGACTTTTGTTTGTGCTATGTGCTTGCTGCTAGGCAAGTGAGAGATGTCTATCCAGGCGGGCAAAGATTGAATCCTACGAAAGGGGGACTATTCAATTACAAGTGTTCAATTATAAAGAATGTTCTGAAGAAATACAACAGAAAGGTATTTGAGCTTCCCTGCAGCTTTCCTACTACCTCTTTCCTGCTACTTCCCTTGTTCGTTGTATTAAAGCATTGTAAAACCTACTCAAGTGTTTGGTGCTTATATCTTCCAGAGGTAAACTCAACAGAACCCTAGGCCCAGTGCCGGTGAAACAGAGGTGTCGAGAGTGAAGGTAACAGGCCCACTTTAAACCAGCAGCTCCACCGAGAGTTATTGCTACATATGTTTACTATTATGTATGTATCTTAAAACGCATGCTTTGCTGGGTGTTTTATACTAATAAACACATCCGTATTACATTGTCTTATCCTTGGGTCCTTTCATGCACTCCTCATTTAAAGTCCCAAACCCCGTCTCTTTTCTCAATTAATAGGGATGGGGATTATGTTTTTACAAATCTCATTTAAAGTCCCACAAAACCCCCTTTCCGTGTCTCGCCCAGGGATGGAGGGTGCGTGTCGGGCCCAAGGCTATGTTGCTATTTTCTTTGTATTGCTTTAATCCAATCCGTTTGGGTCCATACCTCATGGTATTGTGTCCTTTTATATCTGGGCATTCTTTTTGATTTCAAAAATATTTTTTACACTTTTTTCCACTTGCTCCTTTGCGGCATGCGCAGTGTTATGTGCTGAGTGACCACGGGGCTGCTTTTACCTGCAATTCCGGGAGCTGCGATGCTCTCAGGTGCCCTCCCGTCTCCCCTATTGGCCACTCAGTATGGGTGCAAGGAGCTGGGTGGGTCCTTCCTCAGCGCATCGCCGTCGCGCACCCGCCTTACACATCCGACGCCCTATGGTGTCGGAGTGTCGGGACGAGTCAAGTTATCTCGGCTAACCAATAGGGAGCTCCGTCTGGCTTCAAATCAGCGGTGTTTGCTGCCTTGATCCGGACCTTGATCGGGGAGAAAAGGGATTTCTCGGGACATTTCCCGGGAAACACTAAAATCTGGAAAAGGGTCTAAATCCCGGGAAATGTCCCGGGAAATTCAGGACTATTTTCAACTATGCCTTTAAGAGGCAGCTTGTGGGCACGTGCCGCCGGGAGCTCCATGACCGTGATCGCAGGCCCTATGGACCCGATGTCCGCGGGGATACCCGCGATCATCTCACGGTGAGGAAGAACGGGGAGATGCTGATGTAAACAATCATCTCCCCATTCTGCCTAATGACACTGTCACTGATCACAGTTCTCTGTAATCGGGAGTGGTGATCAGTGATGTGTCACACACAGCCCCTCCCCCCACAGTTAGAATCACTCCCTAGGACACACTTAACCCCTACAGCACCACCTTAAGGTTAACCCCTTCACTGCCAGTCACATTTACAAAGTAATCAATGCATTTTTAATTGCACTAATCGCTGTATAAATGTGAATGGTCCCAAAATCACGCCAAAAGTGTCCAATGTGTCCGCCATAATGTCGCAGTCCTGATAAAAATCGCTGATTGCCATCATTACTAGAAAAAAAAATTATCAACAAAAATGCCATAAAACGATCCCCTATATTGTAGACGTTATAACTTTTGCGCAAACCAATGAATAAACACTTCTTGCGATTTTTTTTTTTTTTACCAAAAGTATGTAGAAGAATACGTATCGGCCTAAACTGAGGAAAAAAAAAGTTTTTTTTATATATTTTTTGGGGATATTTATTATAGGAAAAAGTAAAAAATAATGCGTTTTTTTCAAAATTGTCGCTTTTTTTTGTTTATAGCGCAAAAAATAAAAACCGCAGAGGTGATCAAATACCACCAAAGGAAAGCTCTATTTTTGGGAAAAAAATGATGTCAATTTTGTTTGGGAGCCATGCCGCACGATCGCAGGATTGTCTGTCAGTTAAAGTGACGCAGCGCCGAATCACAAAAAGTGCTCTGGGCTTTGGCCAGCCAAATGGTCCGGGCTAGGGATGAGCCGAACACCCCCCGGTTCGGTTCGCACCAGAACCCACGAACGGACCGAAAGTTCGCACGAACGTTAGAACCCCATTGACGTCTATGGGACTCGAACGTTCAAAATCAAAAGTGCTCATTTTAAAGGCTAATTTGCATGGTATTGTCCTAAAAAGGGTTTGGGGACCGGGTCCTACCCCAGGGGACATGTATCAATGCAAAAAAAACTTTTAAAAACGGCCGTTTTTTCAGGAGCAGTGATTTTAATGATGCTTAAAGTAAAAAAAAAAGTGAAATATTCCTTTAAATATCGTACCTGAGGGGTGTCTATAGTATGCCTGTAAAGTGACGCGTGTTTCCCATGTTTAGAACAGTCCCTGCACCAAATGTCATTTTTAAAGGAAAAAATCTCATTTAAAACTGCTTGTGGGTTTAATGTCATGTCGGGTCATGGCAATATGGATGAAAATCAGTGAGACAAACGGCATGGGTACCCCCCAGTCCATTACCAGGCCCTTTGGGTCTTGTATGGATATTAAGGGGAACCCCGCACCCAAATTAAAATAAGGAAAGGTGTGGGGCCACCAGGCCCTATATACTCTGAACAGCAGTATACAGGCGGTGCAAACAAGACAGGGACTGTAGGTTTGTTGTTAAGTAGAATCTGTTTGTAATTTTGAACATTTTTAACGTGTTTAGCTCCAGCCAAAAAATCTTTTCTAAGCTTTTTGGAAAACATAGGGAAGGGTTATCACCCCTGTGACATTTGTTTTGCTGTCTTTCCTCCTCTTCAGAAGATTTCACCTCACTTTTTTGTCCCAATGAAAAATGTTTTTTGAAAACTTGGGTTTTTTTGTGGAACAAGGATTGGAAAGCATCAGTGGAAAGGAGAAATTGTTTTCCCATATTAACTCTTACAGGAGAGAATTTCCCTTCCTAGGGGTAGATTTCATCTCACTTCCTGTTGTCTCCTTCCGTTTGCAAGTAGGAGTCGTTTGTAAGTTAGATGTTTGAAAGTAGGGTCCTGCCCTATATACTCAGCAGAAATTTGGGCCTTAGGTGTTGCTGTGGCCACAACACTGTAAGCCCTCACAGGGCCCTGCTGTGAAATATTAGATCAAGAATTGTAATTACATGCCCCTGTTGAACAGGAGCTGAAAAATTAGGCCTTAGGCACTGGTGCTGGTGCCACAACACTGCAACCCCTCACAGACACTCTAGTTGGAACGCAGGAACGAGCCCTGCTGCAAAGTATTGCTTCAAAAATTGTAATTACACGCCCCTGTTAGACAGGGGCAGAAAAATTGGGCCTTAGGCACTGGTTCTGGTGCCACAACACTGCAACCCCTCACAGACACTCTAGTTGGAACGCAGGAACGAGCCCTGCTGCAAAGTATTGCATCAAAAATTGTAATTACACGCCCCTGTTAGACAGGGGCAGAAAAATTGGGCCTTAGGCACTGGTGCTGGTGCCACAACACTGCAACCCCTCACAGACACTCTAGTTGGAACGCAGGAACGAGCCCTGCTGCAAAGTATTGCATCAAAAATTGTAATTACACGCCCCTGTTAGACAGGGGCAGAAAAATTGGGCCTTAGGCACTGGTGCTGGTGCCACAACACTGCAACCCCTCACAGACACTCTAGTTGGAATGCAGGAACGAGCCCTGCTGCAAAGTATTACATCAAAAATTGTAATTACACGCCCCTGTTAAACAGGGGCTGAAAAATTGTGCCTTAGGCACTGGTGGTGGCGCCCAGAACCAAAAATGTTCTTACAAGCTATCAGCGTGATGATTGAGGAGGAAGAGGATAATTACTCAGGGATAGTCACTCAGCATCAGCATAGGCAGTCTTTGAAGGGATCTGAGATTTCAAAAAAAATTATTCGGTTACATCAGCATCAGGTGCTTGGTAGCTGGTGGTGATCCAAGACTCATTCATTTTTATGAAGGTCAGCCGATCGACCGAGTCGGTGGACAGACGCACCCTGTGATCGGTTACCACGCCTCCAGCAGCACTGAATGTGCGTTCCGAAAGAACGCTGGATGCAGGACAGGCCAGTAGCTCAATTGCATACTGTGCAAGCTCTGGCCAGTGATCCATCCTCAAGACCCAGTAACCCGGAGGATTTTCGGTGGGAAAGGTGTCCAAGTCTGATTTTGCCCCTAGGTATTCCTGCACCATGTAAAACAGATGCTGGCGATGGTTGCTGGAACCGATCATACCTTGGGGCTGCGGACCAAAAAATTGTCTGAACGCATCGGTCAGACGGCCACCTTCTCCACCGCTCCTTCTTTGACTGACCGAAGCCTCAGCAACACGTTGTCCAGAAACAGGAGTTTGTAACCTCCCAGTCTCTGGGAACGCGTTGCACAGACCTTTCTGCAAGGCCTCCCGAAGATGTTTCATCCTCTGCTCCCTCTGCGATGGCAAGATAAGGTCCGCAACCTTACCCTTGTAACGTGGATCAAGGAGGGTTGCCAGCCAGTATTGGTCCTTCTCCTTGATACCACGAATACGAGGATCCTTACGCAGGCTTTGCAGGATCAGGGAGGCCATGCAGCGTAGGTTTGCTGAGGCATTCGGTCCGGAGTCCTCTGGGTCACTAAGAACGACATGGTCTGCAGCCACCTCCTCCCAGCCACGTACAAGTCCATGTGTTTCTTGGGACTGATCCCTTAAAGACTGCTGCTGATGCTGAGTGCCAGGCTCCACCTCCATACTGACACAATCTTCCTCCTCCTCCTCTTCCTCCTCGTCCTCTTCCTGTGTGATCGGCGGGCACGCAGGAACACTGTCTGGATAAAGGGCGCCTTGAGAGCTAAGGAAGTCCTCGTCTTCCTGCCTCTGTTCTGCCTCAAGTGCCCTGTCCATTATTCCACGCAGCGTGTGCTCCAACAGGTGGACAAGGGGGACAGTGTCACTGATGCATGCACTGTCACTGCTCACCATCCTCGTGGCCTCCTCGAATGGTGACAGGACAGTGCATGCATCCCTGATCATGGCCCACTGGCGTGGGGAAAAAAAACCAAGCTCCCCTGACCCTGTCCTGGTGCCATAGTCGCACAGGTACTCATTGATGGCCCTCTGCTGCGTGTGCAGCCGCTGCAGCATGGCCAACGTTGAGTTCCACCTGGTGGGCATGTCACAGATTAGGCGGTTCTTGGGCAGGTTAAACTCCTTTTGGAGGTCCGTCAGCCGAGCACTGGCATTATATGACCGGCGGAAATGCACACAGACTTCCCTGGCCTGCCTCAGGACATCCTGTAAGCCCGGGTACCTGCCCAAGAACCGCTGCACCACCAAGTTAAGGACGTGAGCCAAACAGGGCACATGGGTCATTTGTCCCTGTCGGAGGGCAGAGAGGAGGTTGGTGCCATTGTCGCAAACCACCATTCCTGCCTTAAGTTGGCGTGGCGTCAACCACCTCTGAACCTGCCCCTGCAGAGCTGACAGAACCTCTGCCCCAGTGTGGCTCCTGTCCCCCAAGCACACCAGCTCAAGCACCGCATGACATCTTTTGGCCTGCGTACTTGCGTAGCCCCTTGAACGCCTACGGAGCACCGCTGGTTCCGAGGAAGAGGCCATGGAGGAAGAAGAAGAGGAGGGGGTGGAGGAGAGAGGTGTGTCACAATCAGCATTTTGGAGGCGTGGTGGCGGAACAACCTCCAACACTACTGCACCTTGTCCTGCATCCTTCCCAGCTGCCAGCAGAGTCACCCAATGCGCCGTGAAACTTAGGTAACGTCCCTGTCCATGCCTGCTGGACCATGAGTCAGCGGTAATATGCACCTTACCGCTGACCGCCCTGTCCAGCGAGGCATGGACATTGCCTTCCACATGCCGGTAGAGAGCCGGAATCGCCTTCCGCGAGAAAAAGTGGCGTTTGGGTACCTGCCACTGAGGAACCGCACATTCCACAAACTCACGGAAGGGGGCAGAGTCTACCAACTGAAAAGGCAGCAGTTGAAGTGCTAGCAATTTTGCCAAGCTAGCATTCAACCGCTGGGCATGTGGATGGCTGGGAGCAAACTTCTTTCGGCGGTGCAGCAGCTGGGGCAGGGAAATTTGCCTGGTACAATCTGACGTCGGTGTACCAAAAGCAGATTGCCCACAAGTACTTGGCTGTGACACACCTAATTCTACACCTTCATTCCTCTCACTGCAGGTCTCAGAGAGGACTGAAGGTCTAGTGGGGTTGGAAATCTCAGCTGATGAGGAGCAAGGAGAGATCCTCTTTGTTCTTTGGTGTGGGTCTTTTAGATACGCTTGCCAACGAACTGCATGGCAGGTCAACATATGTCTGGTCAAGCATGTGGTACCCAAGCGGGAGATGTTTTGGCCACGCGAGATACGCTTGAGACATATGTTGCAAATAGCAGCAGTGTGATCTGATGCACTCGTCTCAAAAAAGGCCCACACCAAAGAACTTTTTGAATAACGCGCAGAGACTGCAGCGCCCTGCACATGTGGAGCTTTGGGGTGTGATGCAGTCAATGTGCTGCCCTTAGGCTGGCCCCTGGAGGGCATCCTGCCTCGTTGGTGATGTGCTGCCGCCTCCTCCTCCTCCTCCTCCTCCTCCTCTCTCCTATCAGGCACCCACGTTGAGTCAGTGACCTCATCATCCCCTCCCTCCTCATCACTGGAGCAAACCTGGCAGTATGCTGCAGCAGGGGGAGCATGACTGCCAGATTGCTGTCCTTCTTGGGCACCCCCTCTGTCCGTGCTCATGTTACTGCCTTCATCGAGCTCAGTATCGTCATCAGAGCCTTCCAAACGCTGGGCATCCTCCTGGAGCATGTACCCAACACTGTGGTCAAACAGTTCGAGGGAATCCTCATGAGGACATGGTGGAGCTAGGGAAGGAGTCACTGATGACATTGAGCTGAGGGAAGAGGCCGCTGCTTTGCCAGACAAAGCACCCTGGGCATGGGTGAGAGAGGATGAGGAGGATGAGGACGGCTTGGTCATCCACTCGACCAAGTCTTCCGCATGTTGCGGCTCAACACGGCCAGCTGCTGAAAAAAAGGCCAAGCGTGTCCCATGGCCACGTGCTGATGAGGATGCACCGTCTCCACGACCAGCACTAGACACAGAGCCTGCTTGCCCTCTCTTATTGGCTTGTGACTGTCTGCCTCTCCTTCTTGGCCTTCCAGACATACTAATGGCCTGTAGCTGCACTAAGCTGGGATAGAACACCTGTAATTTTCTTCAGGTAGCTTTATATACTGTAACCAGACAAGCCTGCCTGTCAGTAGGAAGATAACAGGAACGGATCTAGCTGAACACTGTGAGCAGGACGCACTGTACTAAATGTAAATAGTCTAGCTGCCTGACCGTGGTACTAATAGGATCAAATAGAACACCTGTAATTTTCTTCAGGTAGCTTTATATACTGTAACCAGACAAGCCTGCCTGTCAGTAGGAAGATAACAGGAACGGATCTAGCTGAACACTGTGAGCAGGACGCACTGCACTAAATGTAAATAGTCTAGAAGATAACAGGAACGGATCTAGCTGAACACTGTGAGCAGGACGCACTGCACTAAATGTAAATAGCAGGAACGGATCTAGCTGAACACTGTGAGCAGGACGCACTGCACTAAATGTAAATAACAGGAACGGATCTAGCTGAACACTGTGAGCAGGACGCACTGCACTAAATGTAAATAGCAGGAACGGATCTAGCTGAACACTGTGAGCAGGACGCACTGCACTAAATGTAAATAACAGGAACGGATCTAGCTGAACACTGTGAGCAGGACGCACTGCACTAAATGTAAATAGCAGGAACGGATCTAGCTGAACACTGTGAGCAGGACGCACTGCACTAAATGTAAATAGCAGGAACGGATCTAGCTGAACACTGTGAGCAGGACGCACTGCACTAAATGTAAATAGCAGGAAGGGATCTAGCTGAACACTGTGAGCAGGACGCACTGCACTAAATGTAAATAGCAGGAACGGATCTAGCTGAACACTGTGAGCAGGACGCACTGCACTAAATGTAAATAACAGGAACGGATCTAGCTGAACACTGTGAGCAGGACGCACTGCACTAAATGTAAATAGCAGGAACGGATCTAGCTGAACACTGTGAGCAGGACGCACTGCACTAAATGTAAATTGCAGGAACGGATCTAGCTGAACACTGTGAGCAGGACGCACTGCACTAAATGTAAATAGTCTAGAAGATAACAGGAACGGATCTAGCTGAACACTGTGAGCAGGACGCACTGCACTAAATGTAAATAGCAGGAACGGATCTAGCTGAACACTGTGAGCAGGACGCACTGCATTAAATGTAAATAGTCTAGATAGAAGATAACAGGAACGGATCTAGCTAAACTGAATACAGTGTATATATATATATGCAACACCTGGGATGCATATATATATACACAATACACTGTAAGTGCAGCTAACTGACTGACTGTTCTGCCTAATCTATCTAACTCAAATCAAATGACACTGTCTCTCTCTCTCTCTATCTCTCAGCACACCGGAACACACACTACACAGGGCCGCCATGCAGGCGGCCTTATATAGTGTGGGGTGTGTACTAAATCCCCTGAGCCATAATTGGCCAAAGCCACCCTGGCTTTGGCCAATTACAGCTCTCTCTACTGACGGCGCTGTGATTGGCCAAGCATGCGGGTCATAGTGCATGCTTGGCCAATCATCAGCCAGCAATGCACTGCGATGCCGCAGTGAATTATGGGCCGTGACGCGCCACACGAATTTGGCGCGAACGGCCCATATCGTTCGCAATTCGACGAACGATCGAACAGCCGATGTTCGAGTCGAACATGGGTTCGACTCGAACACGAAGCTCATCCCTAGTCCGGGCTAAAGTGGTTAATGCAGCTCATTCTCTTCTTCTTTATAATGCTAGAATAATTAAGTTGTTTTGCTGCTGATATTCACACAGAGTTCTCACAAACTTATTTCTTTATTATTTCTCGTGATCTCATGAATAATCTTTTATTTTTTTAAAGCCAGATCTCCGTAATAAAATATTTTTTATAGTCATTTTTTTTCATCCAGATCTCCTTCTTTGGATTATTGAAAAATTATTTTCTAGTGATCTCCATAATTTATTTGTTTTTTTATGTGTCAAGTTACCACAATAACATTATTATCTTGTATTTTTTAACCTCAAGGAGGCTGGTCGGTGTCCCTTGTTAATTTGACATTGTCTTTCTAAAATGTACCCGGCTACTCACAAACAAACTGTCCTATTTGAAGAAAAACGCATAGGCAAGTATTTTCAGAAAATAAAATATCCATTTATTCTGGGTAACAAAATAAAGAGGAAGGCAACGCTAGGGAAACTTTTGGAATTTGCGAAGCCTTTTGGCCCCCAGAGCAAACATAAAGTCTGTGGAAAATAAAATTGTTAGCTTGAGGAGTCCATATAATTTGGAGCCCAATCTGGTCCAGGACTCCCAGAGATCAGGACCAGCAGCAGATGATATCTATGTTCCCAGGCTGTGGTACTACACCAGCCTGCGTCTTCTGTCAGACCAGACTGAACCCAGGCCATCACTTTCTTCTCTTCCCTGCAGCCTTCCCTGCAGCCTTCCTTGGAGGCTGTGGCTCTGGTGGTGGACTTGTGGCAAGAGCAGGAGGTGGAGGAGGAGGGGGATGGGCGAGCACACATACAGTGGGGATGGAAAGTATTCAGACCCCCTTAAAATTTTCACTCTTATATTGCAGCCATTTGCTAAAATCATTTAAGTTCATTTTTTTGCCTCATTAATGTACACACAGCACCCCATATTGACAGAAAAACACAGAATTGTTGACATTTTTGCAGATTTATTAAAAAAGAAAAACTGAAATATCACATGGTCCTAATTATTCAGACCCTTTGCTGTGACACTCATATATTTAACTCAGGTGCTGTCCATTTCTTCAGAGAGTCACGGAGCTAAGTGGACACTAGGCGCAGGGATGGCATGACAGTGCTGGACAACACAGTTGCCATTTTAAGAAGAGGAGATTCCCCCTTTTAGAGAAGGGGAGGGGATGCTAGAGAAGAGTGAGGAGATGTGTGAGAAGGGGAAGTGACTTCAGTCGAAGAGCGGTGGAGGAAGAGATTCCCACCCACCCTTCCGAGTATTGGCAGTTTTTGGTTTCCTTTAATAGGATAAGTTAGGTTACAAGTTGTAACATGTGTTACCCATCCAGGGGATGGGGGTTGTTTGATGGTACCCATCCATATGATGGGGGGTTTTGCTGGTACCCATACATGGAAGGATGGGGATTGAAGTTGGTACCTTCAGGCCTTAAGGGTTAACCTGGAGGAGTTTAAAAGGTTAGGTCACTGGGTAGGTTGTGATAATGCCTCCGAGTCAGGGGTTGCCGACTGGTAGGTTTAAAATGAAGAAGTTGATCCCAGTGACCAGGGTTATAGTTGTTGGTATTACAGTAAATTTACCCTCATAAGTTATTTAAGAAAGTTTACAGTTATTTATGATATTTATGTTATTTTATAAAGTTTCAATAAATAGGCCGTAAGGCCATTTTACTCCAAGAATTAGTCTGAGTCATCCATGATGTTTTTGGAGGGAGGGTATGTGTGGAAAGGATGGCATTAAGTATCTGGGCTTAAGTCCTACAATGTCATGATCATCCTTGAGATGGTTCTACACCTTCATTTGAGTCCAGCTGTGTTTGATTATACTGATTGGACTTGATTAGGAAAGCCACACACCTGTCTATATAAGACCTTACAGCTCACAGTGCATGTCAGAGCAAATGAGAATAATGAGGTCAAAAGGAACTGCCTGAAGAGCTCAGATACAGAATTGTGGCAAGGCACAGATCTGGCCAGGGTTACAAAAAATTTCTGCTGCACTTAAGGTTTCTAAGAGCACAGTGGCCTCCATAATCCTTAAATGGAAGACGATTGGGATGACCAGAACCCTTCCTAGAGCTGGCCGTCCGGCAAAACTGAGCTATCGGGGGAGAAGCCTTAGTGAAAGAGGTAAAGTAGAACCCAAAGATCACTGTGGCTGAGCTCAAGAGATGCAGTCGGAGATGGGAGAAAGTTGTAGAAAGTCAACCATCACTGCAGCCCTCCACCAGTTGGGGCTTTATGGCAGAGTGGCCCAACGGAAGCCTCTCCTCAGTGCAAGACACATGAAAGCCCGCATTGAGTTTGCTAAAAACACCTGAAGCACTCCAAGATGGTGAGAAATAAGATTCTCTGGTCTGATGAGACCAAGATAGAACTTTTTGGCCTTAATTCTAATCGGTAAGGGATATGTGTGGAGAAAACCAGGAACTGCTCCAATACAGTCCCAACAGTGAAGCATGGTGGTGGCAGCATCATGCTGTGGAGGTGTTTTTCAGCTGCAGGGACAGGACGACTGGTTGCAATCGAGGGAAAGATGAATGCGGCCAAGTACAGGGGTATCCTGGACGAAAACCTTCTCCAGAGTGCTCAGGACCTCAGACTGGGCCAAAGGTTTACCTTCCAACAAGACAATGACCCTAAGCACACAGCTAAAATAATGAAGGAGTGGCCTCACAACAATTCCATGACTGTTCTTGAATAGCCCAGCCAGAGCCCTGACTTAAACCCAATTGAGCATCTCCGGAGAGACCTAAAAATGGCTGTCCACCAATGTTTACCATCCAATCTGACAGAACTGGAGAGGACCTGCAAGGAGGAATGGCAGAGGATCCCCAAATCCAGGTGTGAAAAACTTGTTGCATCTTTCCCAAAAAGACTCATGGCTGTATTAGATCAAAAGGGGCTTCTACTAAACACTGAGCAAAGGGTCTGAATACTTAGGACCATGTGATAGTTCAGTTTTTCTTTTTTAATAAATCTGCAAAAATGTCAACAATTCTGTGTTTTTCTGTCAATATGGGGTGCTGTGTGTACATTAATGAGGAAAAAAAATGAACGTAAATGATTTTAGCAAATGGCTGCAATATATCAAACCGTGAAAAATTTAAGGGGGTCTGAATACTTTCCGTCCTCACTGTACGTGGCTGTTCTCAGTCAGCTGGCCCCTCAACCCCTTCTGAAGGGCCTGAGCAAAAATTCCCTCATAGAGGAAGCCTTGGGCCTTCCCCAAATTTCAGCAATCTAGTGGCTAGATAGCAGCCATAGGCATCTTCAGCGTCGGGGGGGCTTCTGAGGATATCACTTGCTTCCTTAATGAGGCGCAGTGCTGCCTCCTCCGTGATCATCCCCTTAATGGGCTTTTTTGTTGTAAGGCAGAGGGGAGCCACCTGTGATTGGGTGAGGCCACTGGGCCCGCCCACTTCCTGGCTGACACTGGGCCCGCCCACCTCCTGGCTGACACTGGGCATGGCCACCTCCTGACTGACACTGGGCATGGCCTCCTCCTGGCTGACAGTGGGCCCACCCACCTCCTGGCTGCCACTTTCCAGATCCTCCTCCTGGCTGAGCTCATCCTGTGTATAAAAAAGGGACATCATTTTAGTTTTTGGTTCATCAATCACACACAATTTTTAGCTCATGACTTGCAAATTGAATGTTAATAAATAGAAAAGATCATTCTGAGCTCAGCATTTTTCATTCTTGTCCCAAATATTTTTGGCCACTACTGTCTATTGATATATAAATCTCTTTTTTTTAAATCATTAATCTGTTATCAATTATAACATTTGGTTAACATCATTAATATTAGGACAATAAATATGTCTAAAAATAATATACCTGGCTCCAGCTGGGTGCATCCACTTCTTCCAGGATGGAAGGCCCAGGTTGTTCCTCGTCAGCCTCTGCTGGGGTTGAGGGAAGGGTGGAGTGAAGGCTGCAGGGAAGGGTAGAAAGTGATTCCCTGGCTTCAGTCTGGTCATCCAGAAACCGCAGTTTGTTGAAGTACCACAGCCTGGGTACATACACTTGCGATGCTGCTGTTCCTGATCTGAGTGATTTCTGGATCTTATTATGCTCCTTCTTATACATGTTCCTCAAGATCCCAATTTTCTTTTCCAAGAACAGGATGGTTGCATCAGGGACCCGAGTCTTCACATATTCCAGAAGTTTCTCCAGTGTTGACCTCCTAGCTTGTTTATTATAATATAAGCTGTATTTCACCTCCCACAAATTCTATGAAACTGGCCATGAATTCTGGGTCCTTAAAGTGATTCATATTTGCTGTAAGACAATACACAAGACAAAAACACTAATGTCAGCCTAAACTCTCATAATCTTATCCCAATATAGGCCTCAATCTTGAAGCAGTATAGGTCACTGATGGCCCAAGTTAAAATCTAACCTTCGTTTAGCATGCTCACCACTTCCGTTCCTCCTTCCTCCGCACACAGATCGTACGTACGACACATGCATGTTAGTTTGATATACACTGCGCATGTGTGAAACTCCACCCACGTCACCCGCCCCTGGTGTTCTTTCTAGTCTATTCCCCGCCTCTTCTGTTTCAGTGTGCAGTAGGAGCGACATGGTGGAGAAACAGCAGGTGTGTGTTAATTCCAGTAACAAGGAGGAGGAAAGCCCAGAGCCAGAAACGACCCGATCCCGGAGGAGGAGATTTAAGACCTCAAATATGGCCTTTGTAGAGATGGTGGAGATGGTAGAGATCTTGAGTAGGGATGGGCTGTCTGTTCAGGTCAAACATAAGTTCGACTCGAACATTGGCTGTTCACCGAATAGCGAACAATTTGGGGTGTTCACGGCAAATTCGAAAGCCGCGGAACACCCTTTAAATTCTAAGGAAGAAATCAAAAGTGCTAATTTTAAAGGCTAATATGCAAGTTATTGTCATAAAAAGTGTTTGGGGACCTGGGTCCTGCCCCAGGGGACATGGATCAATGCAAAAAAAAGTTTTAAAAACGACCGATTTTTCGGGAGCAGTGATTTTAATGATGCTTAAAGTGAAACAATAAAAGTGAAACATTCCTGTAAATTTTATACCTGGGGGTGTCTATAGTATGCCTGTAAAGTGGCATATGTTTCCCGTGTTTACAACAGTCCAAGAGCCAAATGACATTTCTAAAGGAAAAGAAAGTCATTTAAAAGTATTAGCGGTAGCGCCAGCAGCTATAATGAATTGTCGGGTCTCTGCAATACTCATAAAAGTCATTGAAAAAAAACGGCCTTTTGGGTCTGGTATGAATATTAAGGGGAACCCTGAACCAAAATAAAAAAAATGCATGGAGGTCCCCCCAAATTCCATACCAGGCCCTTCAGGTATGGTATGGATATTAAGGGGAACCCCACGCCAAAATAAAAAAAAAATGGCATGGGGGTCCCCCTCAAAATCCATACCAGACCCTTATGCTGGTAGGCCGCAGGAAACAAGGAACAAGAGAGCGCCCCCCTCCTGCCCAGTGGTTGTGGAGGTCTGCGGACGGGGGGCTAATCAGAATCTGGAAGCCCCCTTTAACAAGGTGACCGCCAGATCCCGCCCCTCTTGTGTGAAATGGTAACAGGGACTTCCCTATGGTTTTCCCCGTGGTGTCAGAGGGGGCAGGGTCGTTACGTAACCGGGTGCCCCCGCCCCCCTCTGACATCATGGGGAAAGACATAGGGAAGTCCCCGTGAAGCCCCGTGCATCAGAGGGGGCGGGGTCATCAGGTGGTTATATAAGAACTGTCAGAAGAAGAACAGAGGCTTCACACAGCAGGAACCTCCCATGGATGCAGATTATCCAGAGAACGAAGCAGGAAGAAGACGCCGGAGGAAGATGCGGACAAGAAGACCGAAGGAAGAAGCAGAGGATCGGAGGAAGAAGAGGAAGAAGCGTGGGAAGAACAAGATGGAGGAAGAAAACCAAATGAAGACCAGAAGAAGATGGAAGAAGCGGGGAAAGAAGACATTAACCACTTCAATACCAGGCACTTAGACACCTTCCCGCCCAGACCAATTTTCAGCTTTCAGCGCTGTCGTAATTTGAATGACAATTGCGCGGTCATGCTACACTGTACCCAAACAAATTTTTTATCATTTTGTTCCCACAAATAGAGCTTTCTTTTGGTGGTATTTGATCACCTCTGCGGTTTTTATTTTTTGCGCAACAAATAAAAAAAGACCGAAAATTTTGAAAAAAAACAAGTTTTTCTTTGTTTCTGTTAAAAATTTTTTTGTAAATAAGTACGTTTTCTTCTTCAATGACGGGCACTGATATGGCTGCACTGACGGGCACTGACTGGCACTGATACGGCGGCACTGATGGGCACCGATGAGGTGGCACCAATGAGGTGGCACTGATGAGGTGGCACTGACGGGCACTGATAATGGGCACTGATAGGCGGCACTGATGGGCACTGATAGGCAGCACTGATGGGCACTGATAGGTGGCACTGGTAAGCGGCACTGATGGGCACTCATAGGTGGCACAGATGGGCACTTATAGGTGGCACTGATGGGCACTCATAGGTGGCATTGATGGGCACTCATAGGTGGCATTGATGGGCACTCATAGGTGGCACTGATAGTTGGCACAGATGGGCATGGATGGGCACTGATAGATGGGCACTGATGGGCACGGATGGGCACTGACAGGTGGCATGAATGGACACTGATGGGTGGCACTGACGGCACTGGTTGTTTGCAGTGATGCCCCTAAGGGTGGCATTGTTGGGCATCACTGCAACATAATTGTGCCAATCAGTGCCCATTTGTGGGCACTGATTGGCACTGACTGGGCACACTGGGCACATGTGGATGGCCATGGGGTACATACCTGGCCATCCACATGTTGCCCCTTCCCTGGTGGTCCTAGTGGCGATCCCTGGTGGTCCAGTGTGGTGATCTGAGGGGGGGCTGCGCTGATAAACAATCAGCACAGACCCCCCCTGCCAGGAGAGCCGCCGATCGGCTCTCCTCTAATCGCGTCTGTCAGATGCGAGTGAGGAAGAGCCGATCAACGGCTCTTCTTATTGACAGCGTGATCAGCCGTGATTGGACACGGCTGATCACGTGGTAAAGAGCCTCCGCCGGGGGCACGCTGCGGCATGTTATCCTGCTGGACGTCATATGACGTCCAGTCAGGATAACACAACCACTTCCCGGACGTCAATCCGCTATAGGGCAGGCGGGAAGTGGTTAATAAAGGAATTGTTAAAAACCATCTCTTGTCTTTTTTAACATTTTTGACACTTTTTTGTGAAATGGTAGGGGTACATTTGTACCCCATTACCATTTCACACGGGAGGCAGGATCTGGGGGTCCCCTTGTTAAAGGAGGCTTCCAGATTCCGATAAGCCCCCCGCCCACAGACCCCCAAAACCACCGAGCAAGGATTATGGGGATGAGGCCCTTGTCCCCATCAACATGGGGACATCCTCCCCATGTTGAGGGCATGTGGTCTGGTATGGTCCGGGGGGGGGGTGCTATCTCTTTCCCCCCCTCTTTTCCTGTGGCCTGCAAGGTTGTGTGCTCAGATAAGGGTCTGGTATGGTTTTTTAAGGGGGCCCAATTGCCATTTTTTTTAAATTTTGGCGTGGAGTTCCCCTTAATATCCATACCAGACATGAAGGGTCTGGTATGGAATTTGGAGGGACCCCCACGCATTTTTTTTTAAATTTTGGTTCGGCGTTCCCCTTAATACTCATACAAGCCCCAAAGGGCCTGGTAATGCACTGTAGGGGAACCCTAGGCCGTTTTTTTCAATGACTTTTATGAGTATTGCAGAGACCCGACAATTCATTATAGCTGCCGGTGCTACCGCTAGTACTTTTTAAATGACTTTTTTTCCTTTAGAAATGTCATTTGGCTCTCAGACTGTTGTAAACACGGGAAACATGCGCTACTTTACAGGCATACTATAGACACTCCCAGGTATGAAATCTAAAATATTTCACTTTTATTATTTCACTGCTTCCGAAAAAATGGCCGTTTTTGAAACTTTTTTTGCATTGATGTCCCCTGGGGCAGGACCCAGGTCCCCAAACACTTTTTATGACAATACCCTGAATATTAACCCTTAAAATTAGCACTTTTGATTTTTCACATTTGTGTCCCATAGACTTTAATGGTGTTCGTGTGTTCAAACAAATTTTTTGCCTGTTCGCATATTCTGCTGCGAACCAAACAGGGGGTGTTCGGCCCATTGCTAATCTTGAAGAGGAACGACTATGATGGGAAGCATGGACCATACCTAAACTCAAATGTGAGAAAGGCCAAGATCATGACTAAAGTTGTGAAGAGTCTGCGCAGGAATTTTGTGGTACGACGATCCAAGGAGCAATTGAGGAAACGTAGTAGTTGTCGTGTGTTCCGATTATTATTATTACTTGCATGCTGCTCCATGTGCTTTTCTTTACTGTTATACAGTTTAAAATGGCAACTTTCATGTTCGTGGGCACAGTAATCGGTTGTAGTAAACATCGTTCGCTCATTAAATATGATGTTTTGGGCAGATACAGGTTAAATACATTTGGTCATGCCTATTTGTCTAAAATTAAGTTTTGTACATTGCTATCTAGATGTGTTTGTAACTAGAATGAAATGCAAGCTTGATTCAGTGCAATGTAAGGAGAGGACACTCAGCAGCTGTTTACACATCTGGACTCAGGAGCACTAGTGTGGGACACAAGAACAAACTTTTTTAGGGTGTCCCACACAGGTACTCCAGTGGATACTTGGGGTGTCTCCATGTGTGAAAATTGTCACAAAAATGTATGTATTCCAGCTTTGTTAAGGGAATAAATCATGTCTTCAGCTTGGAACTCTGCCCAAAACAGACAATAGTACCCCACTTCCCAGCAATGTTTCATATTCCTATTTCTGGACTCAGATATCTGTGTGCTAAGTATACCTTTTGTTTCATTCTCATAGGGGAGAAAAGACTTGGAGGACACCCCTCAGAGGACACCAGGAACCCCCCACTACAGAAAGAGGGGAACTCAGCACAACACCACACCCCGAGGATCTGGAGGAAGGAGAGATGGAGGAAGTGTGCAAAATTGTCACCACAACAGGTGAGTGTCTGACACCCCAGCTTCAGGTAATATATGTATGCCTGCATATTTATAATACATGTTTTTACCAAAATTTTTAGGTGATGTGCTGGTTGTGGAAGAGCAAGCTAAACATTTCACAAGTGCAAGTGCACAAATCCTAATCCAGGACATCATGGTGTGGAATCGTGAAATAGACATCATAAGGAGTAAACTCAATGGTCTTGAACAACAAATGAAGAACATGATTGATGTGTTGGGTGTAATGGAATGTGATTATGAGTGTTATGGTGAAATGCTCATTCCCTGATATAACCATATAGATGTAAGTGCTTATCTCATAACCAGCTATTAGCCTTAACCATGCTCAAATTAGATGTCTGCCAGCTTCTCCCTTCATGTGGAACAGAACTGCAAGAGTTAAAGAACAAAGTTAAGAAGAAGATTGCACCTTTTTTCAGGCCTATGAGACTACACTCAAGAGAAATAGGAACTGAAAATAAGACACCATATTTAGCTATGATAGTCTGCTATTCCCTTATACAGATATAATTTGTCTTATTTGATATTTGATTTGATAACAAAATATCCGACTCTCGGTATATTATCCTGAGCCCAGGAAGTAAACGTCAGAAGTACCAAACTTGCTGAACGTGTCCTTGTCAGTGATTTGTGGTTGAGTGCGCACACTTTTACATCGAAGGTTAATTTGGCCAGGGGGACAGAAACAAGAGTACCAAGCGGTTCTGTTTGGTCCAAAACATTTTGGCGCCCAACGTGGGGCTCGAGATTGGCCCAAAAGGAAGCCATACTTAGAGGACACTGAAAAAGGACCAAATACGGGCGGAGCAGAGCCTGATCAACTCTTTAGAAAACGGTAAGACATTTTCCTAATTTGTCTGCTGTTTGATCTGCATCTGTATTTGGTTAATTTCTGTCTCCGCATCGGCTTCCTGCAGTCCACAAAGACAGGTATATATCTTGTCTCGAGCCTATTTATATAGTACGAACCTGCAATTGTTTCTGACCCACCTGTATTTGGAGTATATTATGTTTTGTTTTGTCGATCGATCGTGTTGTGTGATGGCTGTTGTGAATGAGGGATTGATTATATGTTCACGGATGGAATTGACGTGGTTGAACTTCTCTTGAGGATTGATATCAAGAGAGGGCGTCGGGACGCGGTAAACTCCTCCTGGGGCAAATAATTGTGCGGTAAAGCATGGGTGCGGTAAAGCACGGGTTACCAGGAAAGGAGGAGTCAAATTACGCCCAGCTTTGGCATGGGGATCTGGTTAAGTCCAGAATTCACTCCAGTCATCACATCAATTGTTGTTGGTAATGTCATGTCCTAGATGTGTCTGTGGACTGTTATTTGGCATTAATAAGGAGTCCTGGGGCTTGGTCACAAAGGTAGAGCCAGGTTATAAGAGATCTATTCTCGGTTACAAACCTCTAATGCCAAGGGTCCCCCAAGTAATGGTATTCAGATTGAATGTACATTATCCAGTGAAGTTTTCAGTTCGTAAGAAGTTGGAAGTTATTGAGGCTGAGGCTAGGATAAAAGGACAGGGAAGTAAAAGTTGTCCTCTACAACCTCTGCAGCCAGAAGATTACGAGGAGGCAGAGAAAGCCAGAGTGAGGAGTTTGGGTTTTGAGTTGGGACGTGTAGAAGATGTGTGAAGTGGTTCACTGAGTACCAGCTGTTAATTTACATTCTGTGTTTTGTCTGTTTTGTCTCATGTCTCCCCTTTTGCAGATTTAACAGAGATCTCTTCATTTCCTCATCTTCCACATCACCCTGTCACTGCATATCTTCACTTCTTTTCTGTTTTGCCTCAACCTTTCTTGCTTTGCTCTCCTCCTATTCAATCCAAGAGTTGTGTGAAATGGGAAATAAGTTGACTAGGCCCACAGAGGCAGTCTGGCCTGTGATTTGGTACTAGAGCGGGAGGGAGAGGATGCTGTAAAAAAGGGAAAGAAATTAGTGAAAGTGTGTGGAATTTGGGTGGTAGATTAAAAGTAGATGAATGGCGTACTGTTTTTTGAAACGTAAATAAGGTCTGTTTTCAGAATATGGGTTGCTACGAGCAGCAGATGCTTGGTTTAAAGTTGCAAATGCTATTCATGAAGAAGAGGGTGGATGGAACCAAAATGGTTGCATCGTGTATGTGTACAAGAAAACTAGAAAAGAGGAAGCTAAGTAGTCAGCCACCGCCCTATAATAGCGTCTTGTCCCCAGGAAGTAGACACTGCCCTTTGTCTACCGCCCCTCTGTTCTAAGTGACACCTCCCCCTGTGGCAACAAGCCCTATGCAACCACCCACACCGAAACCCACCCACATGTTTCCAGTGATGGTGCACAGTAGCAACCAATGTAGCATTTTAATTAAATAAATAATTTATGTATAGGATGTATTGAATATTTCTGAATATTTCAGTCAGAGTCTGAATTTAGTTGTAATTGCTTACCCTTGTATTATTGAAGCTAAAAGGTGTTTCTTTTGGTTTTATTTGTGTTTAAGCTGGATTAGCAATAAAGAGGATGTTTATGTATTCTAGGCGTTATGCCAGAAGAGCAAAAGAGGAAGTGCTGTCTTTGCTTAAATCTATGCGCTAGATTTCCTCACATCTGAGCGTTTTGTATTCTAAAAAAAAAAAAAAAGAAAAAAAAGACTCAGTATCTAATTAGAATGTTTAGAAAGAAAATAAATATGTATGTTGTGGAGATCGGCTGGACCGAGGCTCCCTATAAAAAATTATTCGGTATGGAGATGGTTCACATCTCTATCTAAAACGCCTGAAGTCAATATGTGTACAAGAAGTTTACTGATTTGGGTTTTAGCATGCTGAACAGAGCGCATAAACACATGTTAGCTGCCGCATTTATTTCAGGTCTTAAAGAGTCAATATGAAAGGGTTTGAGTATAGAGAACCCACAACCTTGGAATTAGAGACGTTGTTATTAGTAGTTATTAGGTCCAGAATCCTCACAGAACAGTAGAGAGTAGCTCCTCTCATGATGGCCTCTGACACACCCTATCTGCGCCCACCAGTACCAACTCCATGAGTCTGCTTGCTACAACTGCGAAAGACCCAGCCACTCCAGAAGGGAATACCGAAGCCCATGGAAATTCACCCACAGTCAACCAAGCCCCAACCATGGTCCACATGGAAGCGCCCAGTACCAGGGACATGACAGCCACACCCCACTCTGGAACACATGGACCTTCTCCGCTAAGATTCCGGCAAGCCTGTGTCACCTGCCCCTGTCATGATGTCTTTGGGAGATTCGGGAGGACCTTTAGCAAAGATAACCCTCCCCATTGAAGGACATCCCACCACATTTTTATGTGACACAGGTGCAGCCCGGTCCGTAATCAGGGCAGAAGAATTACCCGATACCTCATTCTTATCGGACATCAACATAGCATGTGTAGGGGTTGATGGAACACCCAGAAAGAGCCCGTTGACCCACCCCCTGCATGTCGGCAACTTTCCTGACTTATTAGCGAGATTTGTGGTCTCACCCACATGCCCCTTGAACTTACTAGGAACTGATGTTTTGTTGTCCAGGCTCCAAGCCTCTATCTCCTTCCAACCTGATGGTGGTGTTCTGATCACCTCACCACTAGCCATCGATGACACATCGGCACTCTGCTCCATCCCTCTCCTGTTATCCCTGAACCCAAAAGACGAACCTGAAGTCCCCAAAGAAGTTTTGGATCGGGTCCCCACATGCCTATGGTCCACAGGGCCGGAGGATATAGGACATCTGAAAGTACCGCCAGTCATGGTACAACTGAAGCCGGAGCTCCCCTACCCAGAAAACCACTATACCCCTTGAAGCCTGCACAATCGGCATCCATCTCAAAACAAGTTGAGGCTCTTCTGTCAAATGGAGCCTTGGTACCCTGTACATCTCCTTGTAATACAACACTGTTCCCAGTGAAGAAGCGAACCGCAAAAGGGAACCAGAAAAGTGCAGGATGGTACAAGACCTCCAAGCAGTGAATGAAGCTACCATCCTGGAGACCCCCATTATCCCCAATCCCCACACGTTGCTAGCAGAGTGAATGCACCTATCCTGGATGACCCGATAGACAGCCCTGAAGAGACAACACAAACGACCATGATTCTACAAACCCCTCCTGTGAGCAGAACTCACCTCAAGGAGCAACAAGAGGCAGCTGACAAAGAAGAAAAAGAAGTGTGGATCAAAAAAGGAGCCACAAAAGTTGAAGGAATCACGGAATTAAACAAGAGACTGCATCTGCCACGTAGGCCGGAAGCCTATCCTGTTACCAACATGACGGCGAAGACCACAGCT